>NC_142038.1:61787217-62089259 GCF_982192425.1 Myodes glareolus
GTATCTATGTATAGTGTAAGAAGAATACCATAAGACAAACAGATGGTTTTTAATTATGCTCCCATTCTTCTCTTAGATAACTATTATTCATCCTGCTAGAGATGAACTAAAACCTTCAGAAAAGCCATCCTTAACTCCACAATCTAAGGTCAGATCACAAACCTGATTTTTAATTCATAATCCTCTGCTCTTTTCTTTCACAGCATTGGCCATAACTTATAGGATATGTTTCCTCATCTGATTGGAAATGGTGAGGACAAGAATCAAATGGCTTTCTTTTTCTTGCCATTGTATCCTTAATGACAAGCACTCAGTAAACAATGTATCAAATTACATTGTTCTATTTTCCTATTTTCTTAAACATTTTAATTGTTCAAACAAATGAGTCAGAACATAATGGCTCAGTCCTCCAATCCTAGCACTTGGGAGGCAGAGGCAAGAATATTTCATGCCAGTCTAGTCTTTATAGAGTGAGTCTCAAGTCACTCAGGGCTATCACATGGCTACATAGTGAGATTATGTTTCAAAGGTAAAGAAAGGATATGTTTACATTTATAAAAATTACAAAAAGATAAAGAGATAAGGGTAACAATGTGATGAGGATGTAGGGATCTCTTCTTCACTGTCAGGGGAACTGCAAACTGGGGTAGCCACTATGGATATCAGTGTGGTAAATTCTTAAAAAGCTAAAAAATAGATCTACCATATGACTCAACTATATGACTCTTTGGCCCAAAGGACTCTACATTCTACAACAGAGATATTAGCTTGAACACCCAGCCATTGTGGCCGTTTGTATAGGAATGGTTCCCATAGACTCATGTGCATGAATGTTTGGCCCATAGGGAATGGTACAATTAGTGGTGTGGCCTTGTTGGAGTGGGTGTGGTCTTGTTGGATGAAGTGTGTTACTGTGGAGGTGGGCTTTGAGGATTTATAAGCTCAAGTCTGGCCAATGTGACAGTTTTTCTTTCTGCTGCTTGAGGATCAAGATGTAGGACTCTCAGTTTCTTCTCCAGCACCATGTCTATCTGAATGCTGCCATGCCCCAGCAGGATGATAATGGACTAAGCCTCTGAACTATAAGCCAGCCCCAATGAAATATTTTCCTTTACAAGAGTTGCCATGTGATTAGTGGTGGCACACGCCTTTAATCCCAGTGGAGGCAGAGGCAGGCGGATATATGTGAGTTCAAGGCCAGTCTGGTCTACAGAGTGAGTTCCAGGACAGGTTCCAGAGCTACACAGAGAAACCCTGTCTCAAAAAACCAAAACAAAGAAACATACAAAAAAAAAACCCCAAACCAAACAAACAAAAAACCCCTGAAACCAAACAGTAGTAGCAGCAGCAGCAGCAACAACAACAACAACAACAACAACACCACACACACAACAACAACAACAACACACACACACACACACACACACACACACACACACACAAGAGTTGCCATGGCCATGCTGTCTCTTTCAACAATAGACCTAACTAAGACCATCATGCTTATTGTTTCTATAGTCAAAATAGCTAGAAAATGCAAACAATTTAGAGGTCCATAAATAGATGAATGGATAATAAAACTGTGGTACATATACACAATGGAATATTATTCAGTTCTAAAGAAAAATGAAATAATAAAAATTTCAGGTAAATAAATAGAGCTATAAAATATTACACCAAGTAAGGTAACCCAGACCCAGAAAGACAAACACTTAGCCAAGTTATGAATTCATAACTTGAAGTAAGTGTGGAAGCTAGGAAAGTAGAAGGGGACCACTGGAGGAGGGAGGAAGAAAGAGCTCTACATAGGTGGATAACAGGACTCAGGAGGGTAACACAGGTGGGAAGCCACAAATAACATTAAAATATTTGAAAAACTATTACTTTACAAGCTTTCTAACACACACACACACACACACACACACACACACACAGAGAGAGAGAGAGAGAGAGAGAGAGAAAGAGAGAGAGAGAGAGAGAGAGAGAGAGATTTAGTTGGAGTTACATTCACAGAGGGATAATGATCTCTCCAGGGTCATAAACTATCCAACAGAAATCACACTGCCAGACAAGGGCCTTTCTAGTTGTTGGTTTGGGGTTCCAAACAACCCCCAAAACAATAGGCTATAGCATTGCTCTTGGCTGCTTGCCATTACTTGAGGATAGGACTCTATTTCTGAAGACATTACATACTTTTGTCATAGGACTTGGAGAAACCAAGGTAGTCCTGGCCTGGTAGCCTCCTCCCTGAGGATTAGCTCTCATGGTGTTGACAGTGTTATGTGACTGCTGGAAGATAAAAGGTCCAAGAAAATATTCACACAACCCTGAGAAATTTTGGTGCAAAGCTGCTCTAAACTCCGCAGGACGCACACCCAACAGAGGTCCTGCTGGGTATTTATTCCTAACAAAGGGGTTCTGTGCTTATTCTGAGTGGCCAGAGGTTAGCCTTATGTTCTTATGCATGGTTGGCTAACTGAAAAAGGCACATCTGTTAAGCAAATGTAACTTTTGAGAGTGGAATCGACCTTGTGCACATACTTTTGTCGTAGAAAAACACTGATTGGGGGAGAGATTTTTGCCAGATGGTATCTTTATTAATTTATTTAAAGATGGAAATTTGTTTCATTTAACTCCATGATAGAGAAGACTTTACGTTTTACTTATCTTTCCCACATTCTGGACCTGACAGAAACATTGTACCCCTGAACTAGCAACAATATGGTTGTCTGCACAAAGCCCACAGTAAGCCATAATGGTTGATGTGCTAGCATGAATGGCGAAGCTTCACAAGTCCCCACTCCTACTTGAAGAGCCACAGGCAGTCCTACTAAGGTAGAATCTGTTTTCCCCTTCATTAAATGCCCCTTTACAGTTTGCTCATGTCCATATAGTTAGCCTTAAATCCATATACAGAAGGGCATCACTACCAGAATCAGTAGGTTGCTTGTGTGTGTGTGTGTGTTTAACAATAATAATTATAGAAGAAGAGGACATGAATTTGAGAGGGGCATATAAGGGACATGGTAGAAGTCAGAGAAATAAGAGGAAAAGGAAGGGGTGAATATGATATAAATACAGTGTATTCATATATGAAATTCTCAAATAATAATAGAAAAAGTATGTTTTCATTATAAAAATTCAAATATATAAAATTGTATAAAGAAAAGCCCTTTCAGTATCCAATTTCTCCACTCAAATGGCACTCCTATTCCCTGTATCAAAAGCCAGTGCTAACAGTCTTCTGCTTAAGATTCTACATACATCGACAGTGCTCAGTGCAATGCCTGACCTCTAGTTAGTGCTCCATAGTAAAGCTATTTCTTTATTTGCTATTATGTTGTTTAATTGTTTTTATGAAGAAGTAGAAATTCAAAGAAAGGATAGTTATAGAATCTGAAAAACAAAATGAAACACCCCAAACAACTCCAGTTAATAGAGACATTAAAAGCTCTTATAACAAATTACTTCATGAATAAACAGAGAGAAAGGACCAGAGATGAAACACAGGTATACCTACTCAAGATACTGACCAATCATTTGTATGGGAGAATTTTCTGAATAGAAAAATCCTGATAAATACCCAAGTAAAAAGAAAAGCTGGGAAATGATGTGAGATATTACAAATAATTATTTGTAATAATAGATATCACAAAATGGACTACTTTCCTTCGAAGGAAAAAACTACTTGTAAGGGAAAATGAAAAATATTAACAACTTGGTGCAAACAAAAGTGGGCAAAAGAGCCATTCTTTATAGAAAATAAAATTTCAAGGCTGGAGCTAAAGCTCAGTTGGCAGAGTGCTTGTGTGGGGTGCATGAAGCTCTGACTTTGATTGCCACTGCTACATAAAACCAGTTACAGCAGTACACATCTCTAATCCCAACACTCTGGAAATGGAGACAGGAGGATCACAAGTTCACGGTCATTACTGGTTATGTAAGAAGATGTAGGACAGTTTGGATTATATAACCCTGTTTCTAACTGAAGAATGCATAAGTGAATAAATAAAATAAATGGTAATGATAATTACAAGATATTGTATTTGGTTGCCTTTTTATTATTAAAACTCTATTTTAAAGAACTTACAAATGAAAAATATCAAGCAATTAACCAGACTCAAAGTCTTTTTATCTCAACCAACTTCTATATAGTTAGAATAGCCACTCTGAAAATATGGAGCTTCACATTGGATGTTACACTTTCACTATCAAATATACTTTTATGCATTTATCCACCACCAAAATTGAAAACTCTATGACATAGTTAAAACTAAAAATTCAATTTCATGTCCTTGTTTATGAAAAAAGTATCTATTACCTGATTTTTAAAGAAATGACAAAATAGACATGTTCAAATATTGCAGGTGGACATACACTCACTCTTGAAACAATTTGGTAATGCCTTTGGAATCCAGTGAGATCATCTGCCCTATAATCCCATCTCTAGCACTACCTACGGATATCCTCTCATATATATAAGCAATATGAATAAGAATAATCAATGAGCATTTTATCTAACCACAAAAGTGAAAATAACCTAAATATCCATTCACTGGTTAACTGTCCAGTTGTATCATGGTTGTTGACTATGGTAGAACATTATAGAGCAATTCAAACAAATGAGGCATGTCTACAGTTCATGCATCTATACACATGCCCTAAAGCACTCACGGAAAGTTTCTGAAAGGTTACAGAGGAAGCTGGTGATAGGCACCCCCATATGTGTACAAAGCTGGCTGAAAGACTGGAGCTGAAGTAAAGAAGCCTCTTACATAAACATCCTTACACATCTGCTCATCTGATGACAATAACTACAAACAGTTGAGTTTTCTTCTGTGAAGTGTAAGCATTTACTGCATTGAACACAAATGCCTTCACAGGCTCCTTCTGTAACCCCAACAGCCTATTAAAACTTCTGTACAAGAACACAAAGAAACAGAAGAAAGCAGAGATTTTATGGGATTCTTGGATTGTGAATAGACACAATAAATAAAATGTCTAAGAGTGATTAAGTTAGCTCTAATCTGCAGTTTTGAAATCTTAAAAGTACCGAGCACTCAATTTTTTTCACTGTCCAGTAACAACATGGATCCTTTACCCAAATCTGTGTGTCCACAAAATCTGACTCAGAGGGATATAAAACATGCGCTTAAGAATAATTTGAAATATATCTGGCTTCAAGAGCTTTGAGAGACTAACCCTGGAGCATTATCATTTCTTTGAAAGACTTACATCTTAATAGTCCACATCACACTAACAGAAAGAACCTTCTAAAAACCTTTGCCTAACTTCCACTAACTAAGATTCACAAGATGCCCACTTATGTGCTTCTGAGTTCTGGAAAAAAAAATCTATCAGTGTAAATTGGGGTGCTACTTAGTGATACAGTGATTCTGTATCACAATTGAGAAAGGAGGAGGGAATACATATAGATGAGAATGAATATAGAAGGGAAAATAAAATATCATCACTCTCTACACAAAACACTTGATTTCAGAGATCTGAGGAAGTCTAATAAGCTGTGTAACCATAAAAACTGAATTGATTCTTTTCTTTGTCACAGAAGGCACTGCACATGGATTTTTAAAGCACATTGTCTCTGTCATTTATGACTACTTTAAAGCACTAGAGAATGTAACATATCTGGCTTTTAGCATCTTAATTGCTTTGTGAACTTATAAAATGACCATCCAATATAAAATACTTTCATTTCTATAGAATTATAATTTCCTGCTAAGCATAAATTAAGACACAATTTAGAACAGCTGGAAAAGCTACGGAACAATTGGAATTTACAGGTATTTATTTCATTGTAGTGAGAGGTAAATACTGCGGGGCAGCTTGAAACTGAAGAACATTATGTGCCAGACTTCCAAAGGCAGAGTGAACTACAGGAGAACACAGTGCAGAAACCAAATCAAGAGAAGAGACTCTTGCCTCATAAAACTTGCTAGATCAAAGTGGTAAGAGATTATTCTGCTCATTAACATGTACTGTAGTACATTTAGGGCACACATAGATAAGCATTCAAGGACTCCAGGAAATGTGAGAGCAAATGGATAGAACTAGAAAAAATATCATCCTGAGTGAGGTAACCCAGACTAAGGGACAAACATGGTACATACTTACTTGTAAGTGGATATTAGCTGTAAAACAAAGAATAACCATGCTACAATCCATGGTCCCAGAAAAGTAGGTAACAGGAAGGACACTGTTGTGAGGGGGGACTATCAGGTCTCCCTGGGAAGGGGGAATAGAAGACATTTTGTGAATAGAGTGAGGGAGGGTGGGCAACGGAACATGAACAATCAGGTTGTTGGGACACAGAGGGAGAGAGTACTGAAAGAGACTACTGGGAAGGGTGGATGTAGCTCTGCTGGTAGAGGGCTTGTCTAGTATAAAAAAAGGCTACCATCTATGGTACCACATGAAGCTAGATGCAGTGTCACAATCCTGAAACCCCATTTTTTGGGAGACAGGCAACAGCAGCAGGAGATCAAGGTCATTCTCACCTATATAGTGAACTCAAGACCAGTCTGGCCTACAAGAGGCCCTTTCTCAAAAACAAACAAGATGCTTCTAATTGCTTGTTATAACTTTAATTCACATCTTTCTCATCTTAAACACAGAGTTAGAAGTCATTCTTATACCATACTATATATAATTGTATCAGTGATCTCAATTTCAGATTAAGCTTCTAATGTATATAACTGGACACATCATGTTATTCCTTGTGAGAGAATATATTGGCTAACAACAACTAGCCCTATACCAATGCTTGGCTGTGTCTTCCTTATTCAGAGGCTAGAAAACCAGAACTCAACTAATCAAACAATAAAACCTATCTATCTAGCTGGTGGTACAGTTTAGTGGTAGCACATTTGTTTAGCATAAATGAGGCTGTGAGTTCAGTCACCAGCACATAAAAAGAAAGATGAGCATAGAGTGAAAAGATTCTCACCCACTCTTAGACTTTACTTTGCAGCTCAGTCTAGCCTCAAATTC
Source organism: Myodes glareolus (assembly GCF_982192425.1). Taxonomy (NCBI): domain Eukaryota; kingdom Metazoa; phylum Chordata; class Mammalia; order Rodentia; family Cricetidae; genus Myodes; species Myodes glareolus. The sequence goes on from NC_142038.1 coordinate 61,794,223, forward strand.
ATAGTAATGCTCCAGCCTGAGTCTCTTGAATGCTGATATTAGAAGCACAAATTGCCATGCCTGCGGAAAGACTTTAGAGAAAATATAAGTGCATAAAGCAAAAGCAGTCTATAATAAAACACACTAAACACTAAACTATTTATTGATACATATAGTATAGATAGTGAGATTACGGTTATTGCTAATTTATATGCTACTTCAAAACCCCACAATACTGTTCTAATTGCTCCAACTAAACACAAGCATTTAGGGTGATTGCTATCAAACCACCTGTAAGAGCATGCTCATTTTATTTTAGAGTGAACCCTTCTTACTTCATGTACAACTACAACTACCATGGGCGACTTTGTGAGGAGGTGAATTCTGGTTCTTCATGTCATAGTACTTATTTTTTCTTAGTAGGTTAAGTCTGAAGATAGTGGCAAGAAAGTCGATTTGAAGTTCATTACAGACTACAGAATGTTTTCAATTTCTGTAAAGGCTAGATAAATATACTTATTAGTAGTGTTTAAAAGTTAGAGCTCTTGGTACAATTCTAATTCTGTGCTAATTCTTAAACCTCTGGCAGGAAAAAACTTTACACACAGGCAGTCTTTGTTAAGGTTTCTATTGCTGTGAGGAGACACCATGACCATGGCAACTCTTATAAAGGAAAACATTTAATTGGGGTGGCTAGCTTACAATTCAGAGATTTAGTCCATTATCATCATGGCAGAACATGGTGGGACATGGAGACATACAGACAGATATGGTGATAAAGAAGTAGATGAGTGCCCTACATCTTACAGTCATCAGGAAGTGGTCTGAGACACTGGGTGGTGTCTTGAGCATATATGAGACCTCAGAGCCTGCCTCCAGGAAGACACACTTCCTCCAACAAGACCACACCTACTCCACAAGGCTACATCTCCTAATAGTGCCACTCCCTTTGGGGGCTATTTTCTTTCAAACCACCACACAGGCTTTGTTTCATTTTTTTTTTAAAAATTCACTTAAATAAAATATCCAATATCAATAATGCCTGGCTTTTCTCCAACATGCCTGTTATAGAACTATCCAGACATTACTTACCTACACAGCTTTCTCTACTACACTTCTTTCTTTCTTCTTACAACTCTTACAGCTGCAAGAAGATAGATTAAATTTTTCTCTCACATCAGTATTGTTTAGGTAAAAATTATCTTGGCCACAGTATGAGGTTTTTGATCTTCCAACACTTTAGGAGTCTATGTTTCTCTTAAGAGTTCATGACCACAGTGCTGAGTGAGACAGCACTCGCAATAGGAAGAGCTTTCTCCCTCTTGTGATCCCTAGAACCCTACTCACCTAGATTAGCTGAAAAGAATTATTCTCAAACAATTTTTCTTTTTAGATCTGAAGTTGTCAGGATACTTTAAATGGATCACTTGCATTTTCTTTTAATCTAAAAGAAATGTGAACCCAAGGTTTTCTCTGTATGCATAAACAGGAGCAGAGAGAACATAGAAGTCCATGAAATCTGCAGGCTGTGAAATTAAATCGATACAAACAATAGCACTAATGTAATGATGGCATGCTACAGTCGTGACATGAAATCTTGTCCGAGTCAAAGTCAACACCTTGTAGCCTACAGTGTGCATCTCAGTTGCTGTTCACCGAGATACTTGTATACAAGTGGAGAAGGGATCAATAGGGTCTGCTGTGGTACAGCACACAGTGAAGAAGGGATGAATAGGGTTTACTGTGGTACAGCACACAGTGGAGAAGGAATGAATGGGGTCTGCTGTGGCACACAGTGGAGAAGGAATGAATGGGCTCTGCTGTGTGTGGTACAGTACACAGTGGAGAAGGACAGTTCTGGGAAAGCTCCCAAGAGGAGCAAGGAAGGAAACTCCAGCCCAGGCTATGAGGCCCATCTGTGAGCATTACAGCAATGCCAGTGTCCCCTATCTCTTCAAAGAGGTTCAAGACGTGTCAGAGGAGAATGTTAGTATGTGACCTAGAGACTGTCCTTGTGACATTTTGGCAAAGAATGAGTTTGCTTTTTGCCCCTGTTGGGGATGTCTACCTGAGGCTAAAGTGGAAAATTTAGGATTAATTCTGTTGGCAGAGAAAACCTCAAAACAGCCCAGTATAGACTCTGCTGTGTGGTTGTTAGTGTTCATTTTTATGAAGATCTTATAATGAAAAATAGCAAGCTGAGCAAGGAAAAATACAAAATGTACAGATTGAAGAGAAAAGGGACACCAAGAAGTGGTATAGATCTAAGTCCTGTGTTCAAGGGGATAAACAGAGTAAGGAAACCCCTGAAGACAGAAAAATGTCAGGGTGTCCCTGCATGGAGGCCTACAGGCCATTGTGTGACGCTGTGAAGGTGAAGCTCAGATTGTCTGTAGACAGAAAAATCTAGTTGATGCCAGTCATGGATACCTGTCAAGGAAAGCTGCTTATGAGAGAGTGGAACCAGCCCAAGAGAAAGAAGTGTGTTGCAGCCAACAAGGGGTTGGAGAACACTTTGGTATCAGACATAGAGATGCAGAGTTTGGACTTTACACAGCTGGTTTTCGGTCTTGCTTTGGTCCAGTATTCCCTCACTATTCTCCCTTTCCTTCATTTTGTAATAGTAATATAGATCCTGTTTAATTATATGCTAGAGGCAGATGACCTGATTTTTAATTTTGGTTTTATAGTTTGATTAAAGTTAAGACTGCACGAATCTTAGAAGAGACTTTGAACTTTGGGCGTCTAAACAAGTTTGAAACTGTTACTGACTATGGGGACTTTTGAAGCTGGACTGAATGCATTTCTGCATTATTTTATGGCTGCAAGCCTATGGGGGTTAGAGAGTGGAATGTGGTGGTTTGAATAGGAATGGTCCCCATAGAATCATGTGATTGAATGCTTGGCCTATAGGGAGTAGCATTATTAGGTGTGGCCTTGTTGGAAGAAATGTGTCACCACGGAGGCGGGTTTTGAGGCCTTATATGCTCAAGCCAGGTCTAGTGTGGCTGTCTCGTTCTGCTGCCTGCAAATCAAGATGTAGAACTCTCAGCTCCTTCTCCAGCACCATGTCTGCTAGCATGCTGCCAAGCTTCCTGCCATAATAATGGACTAAACCTCTGAACTGTAAGCCTGCCCTAATCAAATGTTTTCCTTTATAAGAGTTGCCATGGTCATGGTGTTTCTTCACAGCAATAGAAATCCAAACTAAGTCAGTTAGTATTGAGGTTTATAGTGCTGGTATCCATGATCTACAATCTGTGAGCTACAGAGAAGATATATCTTAGATCATTTAGAAAATACAGAGTTAATATTTGGGCTTATAGTGCTTATATCCATACCTTTTGTGGTGAGGAATGTGGGGGAGATCTCTACTAGCTACTGTGGTTTAAATGCACTTGGTGCTGGCACCTCGACTGTTAATCTGTGGTTCTGGAGCTACACAGCTTGTTGGGATTATCTCTCAGCTACACGAGGAAAGTTGTGATAGTATTGATACTTGTGGCATTGTAGATCATAATCATATCATTGAAGGACATGGACATCCTTTACCTGCTCTTGGGGCAAGCTAGAGTGATATCAAAGCTTTTTGCACTAACATCTAGTTCCAAAGTCACCAAAGAGGAAGGAAAGCTGCCTCGATACTTCAGGGTAAGCATAGGTGTTGGCAGGGGTTGAGACCAGAGGTAGCTACATTTCTTTACTGTAGGACTCTTCTGGATGCTTCCAAATATAGGCAAGGGTGAAAAAGATTTCACAAGAGTAGCTACAGTCTCAAGATCATGCACTGAGGAGGAGACTTTCCCTAATTACTGCAGGGCAAACATGGGTGGATTCAGCATTGTGGCTATGGCATTTGCTTGTCCTCATTGTAAGGATGCTGAAGGAGTTGGCCTATGTCCAACAAGTCAATGTCCAATGACACTAGAGTTTCTAACAGGGCAAATGTTCAGCTTTGCTAACCCTTGGCTGGCCACTAAGGCAATGGGATACTTAGCAGTGACTATTATAGTTATTTAACTTCTGGGGGGGCTGGAGCAGTCCAAATAAGTTTCTTCTTGGAATAAAGAATCACTTAGAATAGCCAGTTTCTACTTTTGGGGAACCTATTCCCCATGCTGGGATGCCTCATCCAGTCTTGATGCAGGGGGAGGAGCTTGGTCTTGTCTCAACTTGATATGCCATGCTTTGTTGACTTCCATGGGAGGCTTTGCCCTTTCTGAGAAGTTGATGGGGGGGGATAGAAAGGAGGTAGGGGGAGGGAACAGGAGGAAAGGAGGGAGGAAAAAACTCCCTCCTTGGTGATTGGTATGTAAAATAAAAAAAAAATAAAAAATGAACAAAAGAACATCTTTTTCTCTATGTATGATATGTGCGAGCGCCATGGCACACACGTGTAGCCAGAGCACAACCTTGGTGCTTACACTAGACTTCTACTGTGCTTGACATAGCTTATTGGCTGTAGGTGGGTTCTCATGTTCTCCTCCTTATATGAGAAGTACTTTTACTAATGGTGACATCTTCCTATAATACCAGAAAAATCTTGCTAAGGCAGGTCATTCAAGATTGCCTTTAAACCATTTTTGCAGTGGGACTATTCATGGCATTTGATGGTAAGGCCAGTATCATTAACACACATTGTTCCAGGCTTCCTGAAAATTCTTGTTCCCCACAGCACAGAAGAAAGCTAAAATGGATTTTAGCATATTGGATGTGTCCAACATATCTGTCTTTATACTTCTGTTGCAAGGCCAAAATATAAACAAATCATATTTTGGGTATAGTGGCATTTGCCTGAAATTCCGGCACTTGAGAAGTTAAGGCAAGAAGATCAGAAGTCCAAAGCCAATCTAGGATACACAGGAAGACCCTCTTAGGAAAACCAATCCAAAGCCAAATGACAACAAAACAAAACAAATAAGTCAAATGCTCACCTCAGAGTTGAGCCTAAACATATTCCTAATGTTGTGCTAGGTTAAATCTTGGAATCACATCATGTTTCTCAGGCTTATGGGCCTTGGGAAGTTCTATAACGGTAGTTATTCTTTGTAGAGAATTTAGCATGGAACAGAATAGTGTGAAGTACTTTATATATACTATCTTTCTTAATCAGCATGACATGTCTATAAGGGGGCTGTTATTATTCCCATTTTATAGATTAGATAAAATTATTTTTCAAAACTGCAATGCTAGCATTGAAGCCCAGGCCTATAAACCCAGGTTACAGGGCTCTTAGGTGTTCTATAATTGCCTCTTGGAGGTTTATGTTTTCATGATTCTGAGGATTACTTTATGTAACATATATAAAACAATTTTCTACAAAGGAATTAAAGTTCCTAGAACAGAGGTACTCAAAAGAAGTTTCTTAAAAGTTGAAGTTAAGGGAATCTGGTGATCTCAAACAGATGAAGAATTCCAAACTGCATTTCTTTCATGAGACTAAAAACTGAAATGATAGCAAGGGCTGCAATATTGAAAAGATACCACTAATTACAGTTTTCAGAGTTCAGCTGACACACACAGAAAGCACAACCCTTACCTATTTCTGGATTAACAAAGAGATGGAATGCTTATGTCACATGGGCCAAGGGTAACCTTAGTAACTCTGCAACTACTTGGGATTACAGAGTGTAAAATTTTGAAGTGTGCTTGCATCCTACAAATGTGCACCTTCTGCCTTCATTTTAAATATTTTTTAAGGCTATATGTGGAGATGCACACTTGAAATCTAAGCCCTTGAGAGGCTGATATAAGAGATTGCAAATTTGAGGCCAGCCTGCACCACAAAGCGAAGGCATGGCAACAAATAAGTAAGGAAACAAACAAAAATTTACAAAACACATTGGCAATGTATGACTGTTATAGAACATTTGGACAGTATAAAACTGTGAGGAATAAAATACTTAAGATCTTATATTCACTGTGTTGTCTGGACTTTGTAGCATGTCCTGATGCTGAGGCATGGATTCTAGGTCACTATTAATATAACTTGGGACAATATAAGCTGGGCATTATTCCCATGATAACAATGTCCTAATGAGGTTCCTTTAGCATTGATAATCAGCCGATTAGCTTCATTTTCTTACCTTATTCTATAAAACAAGTATACAAAAAGATATGGGTGATCACAACATTTTATTTTTGAAATGGGGTTTGTGATAGCTAATTTCTTTTGTCAACTTTATTGCATAAAGAAACACCCAGGGAATCATTGAGGCACATCTCTGAGAATGTATATAAGGGTATTTCTAGGGAAATGTAATTGAGGTAGAAGATCCATGAGAAGGGAAAACAACTTCAACTGAGTACATACATATCTCTGTCTCCTGCACACAAGTAGCTTCATGCTCCAGCTGCAATGACAGTGAGCAAAAATAACCCACTTCCTCCCTCCTTAAGTTGATTCTTGTCAGGTATTTGCTCAAAATAATGAGAAAAGTAGCAATTTATTGTTCTTGCTATATATCTCTATCTGGGCTCAAACTTAAAACGCTCCTGCCTCAGGCCATCTGAGTGCTCACATCCCATGTATGCACCACGACACTGAGGTACTAAGGGGATTTATAAGTGAGAATTATTGCATCAGCATACCATGATCCAATCAAAACAGGAGCTGTTCATTTGCTGATGACTGCATGATGAAAATCAGAAACATTTACACAATAGCATTTTATTCAACTATCATGAAAAATGAAATCTGAGGGTAAATGAATGGAGCTAGAAACAATTATCCTGAGGTAACCCAGACCCAAAGATAAATATCACATTTGTTCTTATATAGGGATGGTAGCTTTTAAGTTTTTGATATGTGTACTTTATTTTGAATAATCATAGAAGTTAGGTATCTATAATAAAGGACAGTTAATTCCAAAGATTCAAGGAGAAAGACCATTGACCCAAATCATCATGGGCAAATTAATTAAAGCATGCTTTTTAAAAAATTGTGTAGTATGTAGCTGTCTCCCTAAAGGCAGGGTTCAAGAGATTGGCAATGGACATGGGGAGGATTAGGGATTTTAAAGCTCAGTGTAAGGGGGTTTCAAAATGGGGGATTTGGTGGGAAAATAAGTAGGGTTACAGAGGTAGAATATAACAAGGTGATCATAACAAGGTAGTCATAACAACCTTTTGAAACAAAGGTATGGTTGCCATTCCTGGAACAGGCAGTACAGAACCATTTGTAGGTAAGGTTACAGGTGGGGCATGGCCCAATCCTTGAGAAACAGAGGTTCAACCATAAACAGGAATAAACCTAAGTTTGTCTTTACTATAAGATAGCTTTTAAGCCTAATATGGTTTATCATGACAGGCTGGTTTATCATGACAAGGGGGATGAGGGAATCCAAGGAAGGGGATACAGAATATAGCGCTACAAAGAGACAAAGAGGAACCCAGATTAGGAGGATGGGAGGGCAGGGTAAAGAGAAAGAATGGGGTGGGACAACTAACACTAACACAGAGATTCTCAACCTTCCTAATGCTGTGATCCTTTAATACAGCTCCTGATGCTGTGGTGACCTCAACCATAAAATTCTTTTGCTGTTACTTCAAAACTGTAATTTTACTACTGTTATGAATTATAATGTAGGTATCTGATATGAAGGATATCTGATATGTGACCCTCAAGGTCCTCCCCACAGGTTGAGGACCACTTCAATAAAAATAAAGGCTTTTGAAAAGCCACATGGGACTGGCAGAAGTTTCATTTCACATATATATGAAAGGAATTTAGATGGATTTACCATATAACATTGAGACAGCACCCTAACTAGACATCTTATGTCACCAAGTAAAACCCCTAGTGCCAGGAAAGGATTACATCTTATTGAGCCACTGGCCAAAAGAGTCCCACAGGAGTCGCCCCCCCCCCCACAAAACCCGTACAGGCTATTACAAGACTATTGGTTATTCCACACAACTTGCTGGTAATGCCCTATTGCTGAAGATACCACTTACTTATGCTACTGAACATGCGGAAATTGAGATGGTGCTAAACTAGAACCTTTACCCTACTGATTAAGGTTTAAGGTGCTGTAAGATACTCTTCTTGCTACCAGAGGAGAAAAGTAACCATCACTATCACCTAGCTACAAACTCTCTCTGGTGGTTTGAATAGGAATGGCCCCTATAGACTCATGTGTTTGAATGCTTAGCCCATAATGGCACCATTATGATGTGTGGCCTTGTTGGAGGAAGTGTGTCACTGTGGGGATGGGCTCTGAGGTTTTTAATTTGAGGATATTTTACATTTACTCAAGCCATGTCCAGTGTAGGATACACTTCCTGTTGTATGCAGATCAAGATGTAGAACTCTTAGCTACTTCCCCAGCACCATGTCTACCTGCATGCTGCTATGCTTCCTGCCATGCTGATGATGGACTAAACCACTGAACTGAAAACCAGTCAAAATGAAATAGTTTTCTTTGTAAGAGTTGTTGTGGTCATGATGTCTTTTTGCAACAATAGAAACCCAAACTAAGACACTCTCCAACTTACAACAAAGCAAGATACCTGTCTTCAAGATACACTGGTACAATAATGGTTCAAATACTATGGGAATAACCATCCACTTTATGACTGGATTTAAGGCCCACTCCATGAGATAGAACCCATACCTGATGCTGCTGAAGTGGTCAGGAATTTAAGACTAGACAGGTAACGAGATCTAGGGAAAAATCTACTGTTATTATTTTGATGAAGGAACACAGTGATAAAATGACTCTTAATGACATATTGCTATACATATGGTCAATACATCACTTACCAGAGAAGCTTCTTTTTGTAGTATATGGTAATTAACACACAGATCCACAACTGGCAATGTGCACAGAGTGAGAGGCTTGAGAGTACTCTGTCCTAAAAGGGGGTGTCAGTCAATCCCCTCCTATGACAGCTCACTGATTTATGTAGAAGAGGAGGTGGAAAGACTGAAAGAGTCAGAAGTGGTGGATGGCTTCAAGGAGAAAGCACCTTTCAGACACAACAGGACTGATGTATATAGGAACTCTCAGACTAGGACATAATGTATAAAATATACACAGTTTCAACCCACACAAAATTCCAGCACTGAGAGGGAGACGCAAAGTATCACCCCTAACCAAGAAGGTATTTGCACTTGATACTTGCTGGGCAGGGAAAGCCAGTTTTCAGGAGCGGCGGGCCGCTTCTCGCCACCCTCCCGGCTAGTTTTACCGGAAATAATTACATGGAAACTGTATTCTTTTAAACACTGCCTGGTCCGTTATCTCTAGCCTCTTATTGGCTAACTCTTACATATTAATTAACCCATTTCTAATAATGTGTGTAGCACCACAAAGTCGTGGCTTACCGGAAAGATTCTAACCCACGTCCATCTTGGAGAGGAGAGCCATGGTGTCTGCCTCACTTCCTTTCTTCCCAGCATTCTGTTCTGTCTACTCTGTCTACCTATGTTCTGGCCTATCAGGCCAAGCAGTTTTCTTTATTAATTAACCAATGAAAGCAACAGATAGATAGAAGACCCACCTACATCAAAGTGTCACTGAGTAAACCACACTCCAGAGCAGACATCATGCCCATTAAAAGTTGACCAAGATAAAACTGACTTCATATTTGCTTGTTTGTTTTGATGGACTTTTTGTTTTAGTATTTTTCATCTTATTTATTTTTTTGTTTGTTTTGATTTTTTTGTTTTTGTAAATGGGTAGGGAGAGGAAGAGCAAGAGGGAGAGAAATGAGAACAAACTTGGAGTGGTTATAGAAGAGAGGAGGATCTGGAAAGAGTTGAAGTTGGGTGGTTATGGAGGAGAGGAGGATTTGGAAGGACTTGAAGAGGGGGAAGACAATCAAAATATACAGTACGAAAACTTTAAACTGAAAAAGAAAAACAGTATCTTTTTATCAAACAAATAAAAATTTCCATGCATTTAACTGTTCTTGGGGTAATGCAGCTGCTGGCAGAGAATCTCAGGTACCAACTCGACTAAATGAAAACCCGTATGAATGGACCGACTTTCACCTTCCAGATTAAACATGGGAAAATGCACATTTATAACCTCACATTTACTTTATAAAGTCAACATACTCTTTCATATTAGACCTTTATACTGTCCTCACTTCATGCACATTCCTCTGATTACTTTTGTTTTCACTACAACACACAATGGAAACAGAGCTAATGCAATGTGACTATGCCACATATAAAATGTTACGCTATAGGCAGATACAATTAAGCTGAGTTCTTGGCCTCATTTTAAGAAAGTGATTTTGAAAAATCTGAAAATATTTCAAAATATAGTATTTTGAAGCTAAGTATCTTTAAAATCTTTATAATAATATATTTTTATAAACACACAAGTTAATATACCTGCATATGCCCACTATAATACTTAATATATATTAGCTATTCAATGAATAATAGGCAGTATCATTATATATCATATCTTCTACAATACAGAGGTAGTGAAGCCTGCCATTCACACTAACACAAGCCCAGGAGAGGTTGGGGATTTTCCATTTACCTCATCCCTGCCTTCCACTGGAAGAGCAGCATCAGATCACTTCTGCCAGACTCGAAACAATCTGGTTGAATATTTAGGAATATGAATAATAATTAAGAATAAGTAATGAGGATTCTGAGTACAAATGCAAGGAAATACTGCAACTTTGCTGCTGTGCAAAACTGAACTCTACCATATCTCTATCTTTATATCACTTCCTTCTAGGACAAATATATCAGCAAATTTGGGCACTTAAGTTTACATGATTCTTACCTTGAGTGGAATTTTTTCAATCCTATGTTTTATTTATCAATGCTTATATTTTTATAACTACGTCTTAGTTTAAGAAAGTGTGGAAAACAGAAAGAACAAGAAACAAAACACTGAAATTTGGGGTAACAGAGTCTGGAGAGTTAAGTCGCTAAGAGCAGTTATTACTGCCTTACAAGGTTCAGGGTTCAGTTCTTGCACCCACATGATGGCTCACAACCTTTGTAACTCCTGTTCCTGGGCATCCAAGACCCTCTTCTGGCCTCCTGGGGAATTTTCATGCATGTGGTTCACAAATGAATTCATGCAAGTACACACACATACACATAAACCAAGTTATAAAAGGTAGATTCAAGTCTTATTTCCTACCTCCTTAGTCTGTAATCCTAGCCAGCTATACTGTCAAATTCATTTCATGTCTTCACTAACAAATGAAAATGTACTATTACTTAACTCATAGGGTGTTGTTGTACATTAAATGAAATAATGTAAACTGAAAATATTTTATTAGTTCTAAAATAATGTTAGTGATTCTCAATAATGATAATATTCATTATCATCTCTTGACTATTAATATAATTAAAATATTTCTTGTTAAAGCTTTGAGTCCTCTATTAGCTGCCACTTGAGAATCTTGTTGTTGAGACAAAACAGACTAGTTTTATAATCAGGAAGGAAACAGACATGATTTTTCCTTCTCCTCAATCTAAACAGTTACTTGCAACATGATACAGGAAATTTGATGGTGCAGAAACTGTCCACGGCCTAAAGCTTTGATGTAGTCCTCTGTGGTGGTTTGAATGAGAATCGTCCCCACAGGCTCATATATTTGAATGATTGTTCCCCAGCTGGTAGAGCTGTAAAAGGATTAGATGTTGGCCTTGTTGGAGGAGATGACAGTGGAGGAGGGTTTTGAGGTTTCAAAAGTACACGCCACTCCTAGTTATCTCTCTCTGGCTCATGTTTGTGGACTGAGACGTAAACTCTTAATTCTTGCTCCAGTCCCATGCCTGCTGCCATGTCCCCACCCTTAAGGTCACGAACTCTAATGTTCTGAAATTACAACCCTGGTGTGGGAGTCCCCTCTGTGTGTTGCTTGTATTGCTTAACGAATAAAGAAACTGCCTTGGCCTAGTTGATAGGGCAGAACTTAGGTGGGTGGGGAAGACAGAACTGAATGCTGGGAGAAAGAAAGGCAGAGTAGGAGAGAGACGCCATGGATCCTCCATCTGAGATGGATGCCGGTTAGAATCTTGCCCGTAAGCCACTGTCACGTGGTGATACACAGATTATTAAAAATGGGTTAAATTAACATGTAAGAATTAACCAATAAGAAACTAGGGCTAATGGGCCAAACAGTGATTTAACTAATACAGTTTCTGTGTGGTTAATTTGGGGCTAAGCTAGCTGGGTGGCTGGGATGAACAAGTGGGCCCTCCTCCAACAATTGGTGCTCCAACATGGTCAGCTAAATCCACATAAAACCTGAGATGGCTTGAAAAAAAGTCTAGACCAAAAAAACCAAAAAATACGGAGTTTAAAGCAGCTTCTTGCTGTTTGCTGGTAGCTTGCCACAGTTCCTTTAAGAGAGATTTTTCTCACTCAGCCACAGAAGGAAAAAAGTGGCAGTTTTAAAATGCCAGCTTTCTGGGCCGCTGTCAGGGTGAACTCTGACTCTTTCAGGCAGGAGGCCTGGCTCCCCTTACAACACAACCCCAAATTTAATGTTTTCTTTTATAAACTATCTTAGTCATGGTCTTATCACAGTAACTGAAAAGCAACTCAGACACCTTCCATTTGATCCTTTTCACAGCACAGTCAAGGTCCAACATGCTATCAGTTGTTCTAGCACTCTCAAGACTGCATCATCATATCTGAATCAAAATAACTGGATTTCTCATGTGAAGTTACTTAAGAAAAATAAAAATACTGTCTAAATAGTGTTTCTCAACCTGTGGGTTATGACTCCTGGGGTTGAATGACTCTTTCACAGGGGTCATATATCAAATAGCCTTCATATCAGATACAATTCATAATAGTAGCATAGTTAATTAGGAAGCAGCAACAAAAATAATTTTATGGTTGGGGGTTACCACATGAGGAACTGTATTAAAGGATCAGAGCATTAAGAAGGTTGAGAACCAATGGTCTAAAAGACGGAGGGATTTATTACAGCATGAGCTTGGTAGAGTGTGATCCCAGGTTCCCAAGACTTTTAGGCCTTGACCAGCATCAATGAGAAAATGATCTCCAGGCACTTGGAACTAGCTGTGTGCAACTGCCTGTAAGCAAAGCTAAGCAAGAAGTACACCTAAGAGCAAGACATTCAGAACACATTAAACTTGGAGACTGACTGCAAACAACCAAGATTTTAAAGAAATAATTAACTAATTGTCTTAGGGTCTCACTGCTGTGAAGAGACACCATAACCACGGCAATCTTCTGTTTTTCTTTCTGAGACAGAGGTTTTTCTGTGTAGTTGCCCTGGCTGTTCTGGATCTTGCTTTTTAGATCAGGTTGGCCTCAAACTCACACTTGCCTCTGCCTCTCGAGTACTGTGATTATAGGTATAAGGAATATATTTAATTGGTGTCTGCTTATACTTTTTAGTCATTATCATCATGTGGGGAAACATGTCAATATAAACTTCATCCATATCTTGAAACTCAAAAACAAACAAAATAAAAATCTTCCATGTTGTGGTTTAAAAAGAAAATCAACGGGCTTCTTATTCCAGTCCACAACTCCAAGCAGAAGACTCCCATTCTACTGGAGGTCAAGCAGGTACTAGGAACTCCAGGAAAGACACTGCCCACTGCCCAATAATACCCCTTCAGTCTGCCCGTCAATCCCCAACAATATCCACTTTTCTGGGCTCCATATCATGGCTCATAATCCCTGGCAGAAGACTCCTGCTCTGGAGGCCACACTGGTATTAGGAAATCCAGAAGGCCACTCTAGAAGATACCTGCTTTATTGGGGGCCATGCTAGTATTAGGAACCCCAGATACCTGGAACCCAGAGACCACTCTGGTATCTAAAAGCCAGAGGTCATGCCAGTTCCCAGAACCCCAGAACCTCAGAAGCAAAGCAAGCACCCAAAACTTCAGAGGCCAAGTAGACCATCAATTTCAGCATAGACACATTACTGAACCTGAAGACTTGTTGGTCAACAGAACCACAGGCCACTCAGGTCAGAAAACTAGAGAGGAAACAGAAAACAAGGGGACGGGAAAGCAACAAAGAAACATCCAACTAACAAAGATAAACTCAGAAATCAGCCCTTAAACTGATAATAACCCCAAACTGAGAGGCCACCATAAGAACACAATTAACAATACCCAGGTCAATATGGCATGGCCAGAATCCAGCTATCCTACTACTGCAAGTTCTGGCTAGTCTAACACGGTGGAGCACAAGAAAATGACCTTAAATCAAATCTTATGAAGATTCTAGAGGACCTTAAAGAAGAAATGACAAATTCCTTAAAGAAATGCAGGAAAACACAAACAGGTGAAGAAAACTAATAAAACCGTTCAAACAGGAGAATTCTGGGAAGCAAGAAGCTCCCTCCACCATTCCTACCCAGACCACAGAGAAGCAAGATGTAACCTGCCCCGCTTGAAAAGGTACTGAGCCACGTGGCTAACATAGATGAGAATAATGGGTTAATATAAGCTATAAGAGTAAACAAAAAGTCCGAGCTAATGGGCCAATCAGTTTATAATCTTATGGAGTCCTGTGTGTGATTTTCTTTGTGGCTTGCCGGCTGTGGGGTACTGGGCAGGACAGATACCCCAACAAGCTGTCCTGTCATGTTACAGTGGGGGGATTTTCTGGGCCTTTGATCTGGGACTCTGTTCCTTCTTCTTTTCCTATTATTCTCCTGTTCTCATTGTATCACCTCTACTTCCTGCCGGGTTTTCCCGCCTATACTTCCTGCCTGGCCAATCAGCATTTATTTAAAATATGATTGACAGATTACAGACAATTCTCCTGTACCACCCCACCACATAATAAAGCACTAAATAAAGAAAGAATATTAAAAGCTGCAAGAGAGCTAAACAGTGGTGGTGTACACCTTTTTTTTTTCTTTTTCTTTTCTTTCTTTTTCTTTTTTGGTGTTTTGAGACAGGTATCTCTGTAGCTTTGGACAATAGGACAGAATGGCAGCTTACAGAATGGGCAAAGTTCTTCACTCACCCCATATCTGAAAGAGGGCTAATATCCAAAATATATAAATAACTCAAGAAACTTGACATCAAAAAAACTCAAATAATCCAATTAAAAATGGGGTACAGATCTAAACAGAGAATTCTCAACAGAAGAATCTCAAATGACTGAGAAACACTTAAAGAAATATTCAACATCCTTAGCCATCATGGAAATAAAAATCAAACAACTCTGAGATTCCATTTTACACTTGTCAGAATGGCTAAGATCAAAACCACGAGTGACAGCTCACATTGCAGAGGATGTGGAACAAGGGGAATACTCCTTCATTATTGTTGGGAGTGTTAACTTGTATCCATTAAGGAAATCAATAAGGCAGTTGCTCAATTGGGAATTGATCTACTTCAAGACCCAGCAATACCCTTAGGCATATACCCAAAGGATGCTCAATTATACTACAAGGACATTTGATCAACTATGTTCATAGCAGCATTATTCATAATAGCAAGAATCTGGAAACAACATATATGTCTGTCAACCAAAGAATGGATAAAGGAAATGTGGTACATTTACACACCGGAGTATTACTCACCAGGTAAAAACAATGACATCATGAAATTTGTAGTCCAGTTGATGAAACTAGAAAAAAATCATCCCGAGTGAGGCAACCCAGATCAAGAAAGACAAACATGGTGTGTACTCACTCATAAGTGGGTATTAGCTGTAAAGTAAAGGATAACCAACCATGCTACAATCCACAGACCCAAAAAGGCTAGGTAACAAGGAGGATCCAAGGGGGTGGAATGACACTTGGATTTCCCTGGGAAGGGGAAATAATAGATTTCTTGGATGGACTGACAGGGGTGGGGATGGGAACATGAGGAATCATGTGGAGGGCATAGAGGGGAAGAGTACTAAAAGAGATGGCTGAAAAAAGGTGGGGGGAATTGTAGGATGAGGTAGAAACCTGGTACAAGGGAACCTGCCAGCAATCTACAAGGGTGACCCCAGTTAAGACTCCTAGAAATAGGGGACACATAGCCTGAACTGGACATCTCCTGTGGCCAGACAAGACTTTCAGTGGAGAAATGAGACATCAACTCAGTCACACAGCCTTAGACTTACAGTCTGTACTGACTACAGAATATACTGGGGTAAGGATGGGGCAGAGATTGTGGGAGTGGCCAACCAATGACTGGCCCAGCCTCAGACCCATGCCATGAGAGTGCCCACCCCTGATATTGCCTGGCGCACCAAGACTAAGATAGAACCAAACATGACTGGCAAAAAAAGACAATGTTACGATGCCTAATGATACTCTGCTATACTCATAGATGGATGCCTAGTCCAATAGTCAAGTCATCAGAGAGGTTCATCCAGCAACTGATGGAAACAGATAAAAAGACACAGTTAAACATGTGGAGCTTGGAGAATGTTGCTGAGAGAGGGAGGAGGATTGTAGGATCCAGATGGGTCAAGGACACCAAAAGAAAACTCACAGAATCAACTAACCTGGGCTCATAGGGGTTCAGAGACTGAACTGACAACCAGGGAGCCTGCATGAGACGGACCTAGGCACTCTGCATATGTGTGACAGTTGTAGTTTAGCAGGAGCAGGGGCTGTCTCTGACTCTGTGGCTCACTTTTGGGACCCTATTCCTCCTACTGGGTCGCCTTGCCCACCCTTAATACAAGGGGAGATGTTTAGTCTTACTATAACTTGATATGCCATGTTTTGCTGTTATCCATGGGAGGTCTTCCCTTTTCTAAATAGAAAAGGAGGAGTGGATGGGAGAGCAAAAGGTAGGTATTGGGGGTGGTAGGAGAAGAGGAGGGAGGGGAAACTGCAGTAAGAATGTAAAAATATTAATAAATAAAAACTCAAAATCTTCCTGAAAATAATTAAGTCAAAAGATATAAAGACAAACAGTACTTTTTAGAAATAGATAAATCTAGCTCTAGGTGCACAAATTTTCTTGCTTTTCTCTCTTTGTATGTCATAAGAAAACAGATATGCAAGAGCAAGTGCCCCGATATTTAATGAGTCACGGAGGAGCAGAGAAGGGGCTCAGTGACCTTGCACTTCTGAGACCATGGATTAATCCTGCGGCCATGGGTCTGGAGTTAGTCTCTGTTTATTATCATTTGCTGTCACAGTACTGAGAAATAGAAACTCCATGAGTATTTCAAAAAGTGACATTTCTGCTGCTATGAAGGAGCACAGAAGGTGCTTACCTCATTTTAGTAGGAAATGCACCGTATGACACGAAAGGACACACAGCTGTATAAAAACTTATTTCCTAGTATGGTTTAAGATAAAAGACTTGAAATCCAAAGCTACATTACTGCAAGTATCTGCTTAATGTAAGTATACTTTGTGATTAAATTGCATACATCAAGTATAATCAGAAAGGTTATTTACAGTGAGGAAACACATAATTCTGCACTTTAATGAAGTGCACACAATTACAGCTGTTGGTTAAGAAATACAACTTCTTTGGCTTTTGTGCTTAGAAACTTCTCTTTTCTTTTATGTTGGCAGTGGATGTACCCAGCTTGGGAAGGGCATATTTGTGGCATGTAAAAAACAATATTTGTGTTCCTAATGATTTGTTTGAGAAGTAAAGGGTAAACTGCCCACCTCTGACTTCATGATAGATAAAACAGAATCAAAGATTCAGTTTCAGAGCAACAGAGAACATCCACAGATTTTCTACAGAGCTAAAGTGGCTCACATATCCACAAGGGGCTCACAATGAGAAGGAACAAAGCCCCTCCAGGTAGACTGGTCTGTGCAGGATCACTTGTTCTTACTAAGCAGAAGTGAACAGTATCATTTTGTTTAAGAACACAGCCTCTTGGACCACTGTCCTTGCCATCCCTGAGAGCTTAGGGGTACGCAACTAGCACTGGAGTCACAGGTAAAATGGAGAGAAAGAAGCACCATTGTTTCCAGCACAGAAGGCTATAATGCTTTCTGCTTGTGCGGTAAATTACATGTTTATTTTGTTAGTATGAAATAGATGAATATTTCTACATACATACTTGCCCAGTTAAAATCAAGATAAGTGATATTAATGTCCTATGGTCAGTATTATTGAACCTCAAAAGCAATAAACTTTATGAGTTGATAAATATTACATTTGCAACATAGTTGACATTCTTTTACTGTCTCAAGCACTTATTACACATTGTAACCGCAAGTCTACAATACATTATTCATATCTTGGGTGTCACCAAGTGATGGATTGCTGTAGGAGAGGCTGTCCTTTAAATAAATCAACAAATAAAAATGCAAATGTTAACATTTTCAGCCACAAACTTTTCCCATCTTAAACGGGAAATGGAAATTTCACATTATATTGACAGCCAGCAGAGAACAATTAAAAACCTAGACCATGAAGGGAAAGATGACTGCCATGACTATTTTCTTTGCCTGTACATGGAATGATATGGATACTTTAGGTGTTTTCCAAGAACAAAGGAAAAACATCTCTCCCAGCACTGAAATATGCCACCATCTTTTGCAAGCCTTTCATAAACCTTAAACATTCTTGGAATTTAGGGTGTGTAAGGCTTAAAATGTATTCTCTTCAAAGAAAGAGTCAGAATTTGTATAATGAAAAAGTGTATAAAAATGACTAGTGTACACTTTGAAATGTGAATGATGCAAATACTCTGGACTCTAAGGACAGAGAAGAACAACCGTGCTGTCCTGATACCCGATTTCCATAGGACTGAATCATCTTCAACTCTGCACTTTGTATGATACACTGATGATATGCCATTGTGCACTCCTCTAAAGATAGGATCAGGTGTGTTACATATTCTTTTAGTCAGTCAAATGCTTACTATTTACGAAGCTCCTAAGAATCTATATTTAGCTCATCAGCAGTATTAAGGACCAGTAGATGAATAATCATTTTGCTGTACCATGCTGATATTCAGAAAATTTATGGTCATTCAGAATATTTATGCTGAGAATGTTTTATAAAACCTTTACAGGGAAACATTCTATTCCTACTTTCCATGCTTCCCTCTAAATTGAAATCAGCCTTTACATACACATTAAAGTTGTGTTAGAGATCACAACCTAGTGCTGTAGTGTAGCTTAGGGGTGGACTGTTTGCCTACCACATACACAGCCCCGAGTATGAGGCCTAGTTCCAACTAACCAACCAAAAAAATGCCATTTAAATATTAACAGTAAGAAAATTCACTGAGATTGAAAATCTAGTCTATTAGCCATTTCTAACCCAGCTGGGCCAGTCCATATGGGTTGGATGGAAAGCTTCTGAGTACAAGCTTCCAAGCACAATGTGAAGTGGTAGAGAACAAAGGGAGCTCTCTCCACTCTTCAGAATCATAACTCATTTGTTTTCTTAGAAAATCCCACAAATTCCAGCACTAAAAGAGAGAGGGTCAGCCGAGAAAAATGGACAAACTGACTAATTACTGTGATTATGTCACCCTTGCAGTGGGCTGGGGGACTGGTGATGTTGGCCATTACATGCTTTGGAGTCTGAAATATTGAAAAATTGGAGTCTTTTATTAGCTAAAGGTCTGTGACTGTTTGAAAGAAAGTGGTCTCCAAAGGGAGCAGCGTTATTAGAAGGTGTGCCCGTGTTGGAGGAAGTGTATCACTGTAGGGGTGAGCTTTGAAGTCTCTTTTGCTCAAGCTTTTCTCAGGAGATGTTAGTTGACTTCCTGTTCCATACAAGATGTAGCACTCTCAGTTCCAGCATCACATCTGCATGTATGCCCCCATACTCCCTGTCATGATGATAATGGATTGAACCTCTGAAACTGTAAGTGAGCCACTCCAATTAAATGTTTTTTTTATAAGAGTTACTGGGTCATGGTGTCTCTTCTTGATATTGGCACAAAAGCAGAGATGTTGACCAATGGAATTGAATCGAAGACCCAGATATTAATCCACAAATCGATGAACACCTGATTTTCGACAAAGGAGCAAAAATTATACAATGGAAGAAAGAAAGCATCTTTAACAAATGGTGATGGCATAACTGGATGTCAACCTGTAGAAGAATGAAAATAGATCCATATCTATCACCATGCATAAAACTCAAGTCCAAATGGATTGAAGACCTCAATATTAATCTGACCACATTGAACCTGATAGAAGAGAAAGTGGGAAGTAGTCTACAACACATGGGCACAGGAGACCACTTCCTAGGTAGAACTCCAGTAGCACAGACAATAAGAGCAACAACGAATAAATGGGACCTCCTGAAACTGAGAAACTTCTGTAAAGCAAAGGACACTGTCATTAAGACAAAAAGGCAGCCTACTGATTGGGAGAAGATCGTTACCAATCCCTCATCAGAAAAAGGTCTGATCTCCAAAATATATAAAGAACTCAAGAAACTATACACTAAAACTCTAATTGACCCAATTAAAAATGGGGTACTGAACTGAAAAGAGAATTCTCAACAGAAGAAATTCAAATGACCAAAAGACACTTAAGGTCATGCTCAACCTCCTTAGCAATCAGGGAAATGCAAATCAAAACAACTTTGAGATACCATCTTACACCTGTCAGAACAGCTAAACTCAAAAACACCAATGACAGCCTAAGCTGGAGAGGATGTGGAGTGAGGGGAACACTCATCCATTGTTGGTGGGAATGCAAACTTGTGCAGCCACTTTGGAAATCAGTGTGGCGGTTTCTCAGGAAACTGGGAGTCAACCTACCTCAGGACTCAGCAATTCCACTCTTGGGAATATACCCAAGAGATGTCCAATCATACTACAAAAGCATTTGTTCAACTGTGTTCATAGCAGCACTATTTGTAATAGCCAGAACCTGGAAACAACCTAGGTGCCCCTCAATAGAAAAATGGTTAAAGAAGGTGTGAAACATATAGACATTGGAGTTTTACTCCGCGGTAAAAAACAATGATATCTTGAATTTTGCATGCAAATGGGTGGAAATAGAAAATGCTTTATTGAGTGAGGTAACCCAGACCCAAAAAGAGGAATGTGATATGTACTCACTCATAAGTGGATTCTAGCCATAATTAAAGGACATTGAGCCTATAATTAGTGATCCTAGAGACGCTAAATAAGAAGGTGAACCCAAAGAAAATCATAATGTTACCCTCCTGGATATTGGAAGTAGACAAGATTGCCAGGCAAAAGTTGGGTGCATGGAGGGTGGGATGGTGGGGTGGTGGGGTCTAAGGGGAGATGGGTAGAGAGAAGGGAAAAGGGGAGAATTCGGGAGAGCTTGGGGGAATGGGATGGGTGGGATGAAGGAAGAGTGGATATGGGAGCAGGGAAGTAAATATCTTAATTAAGGGAGCCATTTTAGGGTTTGCAAGAGACTTGATTCTAGAGGGGTTCCCAGATCCAAGGAGAGGTCCCCAGACTGTTCCTTGGGCAGCAGAGGAGAGGGTGCCTGAACTGGCCTTCTCCCATAGCCACACTGATGAATATCTTGCATATCACCATAGAACCTTCACCTGGCGATGGATGGAGATAGAGACAGAGACCAACATTGGAGCACTAGACTGAGCTCCCAAGGTCCAAATGAGGAGCAGAAGGAGGGAGAACATGAGCAAGGAAGTCAGGACCGCGAAGGGTGCACCCACCCACTGAGACAGTGGGACTGATCTAATGGGAGCTCACCAAGGCCAGCTGGACTGGGACTGATGGAGCATGTGATCAAACCAGACTCTCTGTAAGTGGCTGTCAATGAAGACTGACTGAGAAGCCAAGGACAATGGCACTGGGTTTTGATTCTACTGTTTTGATTCTACTGTATGGACTGGTTTTGTGAGAGCCTGGTTTGTTTGAATGCTCACCTTCCTAGACCTGGATGGAGGGGGGAGGACCTTGGACTTCCCACAGGGCAGGGAACCCTGACTGCTCTTAGGACTGGAGAGGGAGGGGAGGGAGAAGAAAGGTGGGGAGGAGATGGTGGAAATTTTTAATAAATAAGTTAAAAAAAAACAAAATAAGGAAGGTCTTAGAAAATGTACTCAATCTCTCTAACTCATGGTTTCCCAATTTTAAAATGGGATAAGTGTAGTCCTAGCTCTACAGGGTGTGAAAACTAAATTAGATTACAAGTCAAGGAGCTTGGCACAGTTCTGGGTACACAGTACTCAAGACAGCAGCCTAACTTACTATCCTCTGCAGCATTCACTTTCCAGGTTTTTTTTGTGTGTTTATCTTTCTGCCTTCAGAATTCATTGCATGCCAGTAAGAGCCACAGTTAGAACAAATACTGCTTTTCAACGAAGAGTTAAAACTCATTTCTCAAACCATAAACCAAAAAATATATTTTAGAGTATACCTTTGAAATCAACAGCCTTGATATTAACAATTTAGGCAATTAAACTACAAATTAAATCTTAAAATATATATTCATGTGATAATATGAGGTATTTAAGTGCCCCAAACTAACCTTATCCCCAAGGAAACATAAACAAAGTCCTTTTGAAACTAATGCACATATGTGTGTATGTGTGTGTGTGTGTATATATATATAAAAAATACTTGTATAATATGTTAATATGTGAGTTGCTATATTGATGTAAGAAGTTTTAAATAATATATTTCATTCTCTAACTACAGAAATGGCTGATCAAATGATTAGCTCTTCTAAAGTCTCTGGTATAAATGAACATAAATATACCTTTAGCAAACCACAAATCCACTGTGATTTGTAGAATTTAATCACTTTAAGTTGTTGCTGTGGGAGAATGCGCTTGTACACTGTAAAGATTTGTCACTCATATCGGTTTAATAAAATGTTGATTGGCCAGTAGTCAGACAATAAGTACAGGTGGGGTAACCACCAGGTTAGGAGAATTCTGGGCAGAAGAAAAGCAGAGTCAGTCACTAGCCAGCCACCAAGGAAACAAGACATGTAGAAAATGAGGTAACGCCATGGCCACGTGGCAATACATAGACTGATAGAAATAGTTGAATTTAAGATGTAAGAGATAGCTAGAAATATGCCTGAGCCATTAGCAAAACAGTGTTGTAATTAATACAGTTTCTATGTGATTATTTGAGTCTTGATGGCCAGGAAAGAAAAGCGCATTCTTCGTCTATAAGTTGCAGACCAAATATATTACTTTCCATGATCAGCTGAGAAGGACCTGCTGCTAAGCGGTTTCTGTGGACAGGATACTTTGGGTTTCTATGGAAATCTTTGCCAACTATCATGATCATTTCAGAAAGTGCAAATATGGAGAAAAGAATTCTGCAATGAATTTGGCAAACCAATAGCTTCAGAATTGGTGCGTCTAAAGTAAGAGCACTAAAACTGTCCAATTTTCTTCAGTCTTATAAACACTCTCCCAAGGAGAACACTAAGTCAAGGGTCTCCCAGGCTCACCGTGAGGTGGTGTGCTGGGATGATGATGAGGCTGGGGTCATGGGGTCCTTAGGGCTTCTTGTTGCCATAGGAGATGTGGATGCATCTTTTCTAACTGCTGTCACTGTCTCTGTATAAACAATAAAGGAAATAATTTGAGTACTCAATAAAAGAAATAAAAAGTTAACTTCAAGTAACAAAGTAGACCATTTGGGGCACCCCAAAACCTCAATGGATAACTGGTTTTTCTTCCTGAAAAGGAACAGTGACAGATGAAAAATTCCTTGTGTTGTTTGTTTTCATACATATCAATGATTTACACTGCCTCACTTAAAAACAAACAAAACCCACTTATCTGTACAGTGACAGAGAAGTTATTTTGTTTTTTGACATATTTACCCATCATATTTCTCATGATTTCACTTTACTGTGGAGATGTCTAAGAAGGTAAGTTGTTTCAACCTGTTCCCTGTAACATTATTAACAAAAACGTTTTTGCAAACAAAGTAGAAAATCATAGCACCTTGCATCTCTAGACCTTTCAAGTTGAAGGAGTCTCTTTAAAAACATTTAAGATTAGACATAAATATCTCATTTCTTTTAAAGAAGTCTGATTTGGACTACAACAAGTATTATGTGAAAGACCTGAGTAACGTATCTTCATTTAGGGTCCTAGCATATTCCTAAGCAATAATGTATCTTCCTACAGCATGGGCTGATTTGGCCTCCATTCCCTTCTAAGAAGTGTTGATTAGTTGATTCATTACTTTTCACTTCCTGATGTTAAATAAAATGATGATAGTACTGAAAGGAGGTATTTTTCCTTTTGGTTCTACCTTCCTACCTTATCTATCTATCTATCTATCTATCTATCTATCTATCTATCTATCTATCTATCTATCCATCTATCCTATCTATCCATCCATCATCTATCTATCTACCTATTTTATATTTTTGTTCTTAATATATTCTGGCTGCAGTTTCCCCCCTTCATTTCTCCCATTTCTCCTCAATCCACCTCCCCTCTTCAGCAAATCCATCTCTCCTCCATTTCCCCTCAGAAAAGAGCAGGCCTCCCAGGGATGTTGACTGAACATAACAAGATCAGATCAGACTAGGCACAAGCCCTCAGATCAAGGCTATCTGAGGCAATTCAGTAGGAGGAAAAGTGTCTCAAAAGCTGATGAAAGATTCAGAGACACCTCCACTCCCACTGTTAGGGGGTCCCACAAAATATCAAGTTAACAACTATAACATAGATGCACAGGACCTAGCACAGACCCATGTAGATCCCATGATTGTTGTTCCAGTCTCTGTGGGCCTCTATAAACCCGACTTAAGTTTTTCTTTTTGGTTTTTATTTTATATATATTATCTTTCAACAACATGAAATATCTTTGTCTTTATTTTGGAGAACTCTGAGGATTCTGTCATAATTTCTGTTGGTTTCTGGGAAACTGCGGCCCAATATTCATTAAAAGCTTATTTGGGAAGATCTACTCTTTCTTGTAGGAAAGAATGATGTGGTGGTTTGAAAGAAAATGGCTACCAAAGGAAGAGGCACTATTAGGAGGTGTGGCCTTGTTAATGTAAGTGTGTTACTGTGGGGGTGGGCTTGAAGGTCTATTTGCTCAAGCTTCTCACAGTGTGACAGTCAGTTGACTTCCTGCTGACTTCTGGTCAAGATGTAGCACTTTTAGCTCCAGCACTTCTACCTGCATGTCGCCATGCTCCCTGTCATGATGATAATGGGCTGAACCTCTGAACTATAAGGGAGTCACCCCAATTAAATGCTTTTTTTTATAAGAGTTGCTGTGGTCATGGTGTCTTATCACAACAATAAATATTTATTAAAAAATGACTAAACCTTGATAACTTTCTAATAAGTATTTTAAGTTATCAGTTGTGTTAAGAGCCTCAGGTTCTTTTCTGTTCCCCATCTTATGGAACTGGAGGTGGAGTTCAAGCGCATGCCCAGCACTGCACAGCTATGAGGGTGACACTGGATTAAATGCACTCGGGCCTGCCAGACAGATATCTAGTCACCCTGTTAGATAGTTTGAACAGGAAAACCAGCACCAACAACACCATGCCTAACTGGTCCGGAGAGATGAACCTAGTGGTAGACTCAAGGACAGAAATAGTAAAAACTAGAGAATTTAATATTACAGACAATTTAAGACAGAATGGAGGCAGGGGATGAAGATAGGTAACAAGTAGAGACAACAAGTCGAGGCAAAAATAAGGGGTTTGTCGGTGAGCAGGGAGGGAAGAGGATGTTTCTGGTAGGAAAAGATTAAAATTATTCTTTAGTCACTATCTTGGAACACAACACTAGACTTTTTTGTTTTGATACTTCTATTAAATTCAGTTCTGACAAGTGATATCTAATGAAACTGAAGGAAGGGACTTTCAGAGGATCTAGGTGATGTCCCCACTTCTAGAATGCACATCAGGGACGTTCGGATGTTTTTGGAAAAACTTGCATAACATGTGGGGAGAAGGACCACAGATTCCATCAAATTCTGAAGGGTATGGATCCCAAAAAGGTCAATCAAGAATGTTGCCTCTCAGGTATAGGTCAAGTTTCTTCTCGTTTCTTTTTTAATTCTCAAAACTTTTTAAAAGTTTTCAAAAGCCACATGTTAGATTTTAACTATATTTGTTCCTTTGATAAATTCTGATTTAATATTAAATCAGCAATATTGTATCTTCATTTATTCACAGAAATATATAACCCTATATAATTACAAACACAAATACAAAGATGTTATATGTTATAAAAAATCTAAGTTCTAGGAAGAATGCTATCCAATAGGTTAATCAAATTTTTATATAAATGCCTATGTTAATTCATGTGTGAACATACCTATAATTTTTGCTTATAAAGATGAATGGGGCCATTTCCTCTTTATATGTAGCTGTATTTATCTGCCCATCCATTAGTCAACTGCTGTGGAATATTATTTTAACTAGGCAAAGATGTGTTCCATTTTTTATGGTGCAGGATATTCCTTTAACTGTGTAAAGGTGTGTGATGTTTGTTTGTGCTGCACTTGTTTCATGAGGTAAGAATGTGTGTTTAGTTATGAAAACATGTGCTGCATCTGTTTCACCTTGCCTGCCTAAAGCACCTGATTGTTCTAATAAAAAGCTGAATGGCCAATAGCTAGGCAGAGAGAATGAGTAGGAGAAATCTATGCTTGTGAGGAAGAAGAGAGGAGAGAATGAGGGAAACGCCCAGGGCCAGAGCCAAGCAGCCACAGAGACAGAAAGTAAGAGAAGGTAAAAACCCCTGAGCAAAAGGTAGATAAAGAGAAACAGGTTAATTAAAATTAAAAGAGCTAGCTAGAAATGTGCCTAAGGTAGGACGAGCATTCAAAACTAATAATAAGTGTCTGTCGTGATATGTGAGCGGGTTGGTGGCCCCAAAGAAAAAAAGCCCATTATAATCAACATTTTTGATAACTTTTCATGGTGTTCAAAGATTAAGAACTTCTGCTTCTGGGCTCTTTGATAAAAACAGCTGAATTGCATCATTTGTTCAGTTTAGGTTGAGGAACCCATTACACACACACACACACACACACACACACACACACACACACACACACACAAATGCTGGCATAACCTTTCCCCAGATCCAGTGACAGCACTGGTGGTTAGGACACCTCCTGTTTCTGTCCCCAGCCATGATGTCTTTGTTCCTCAGAGTCAAGCACTATTTTGAATATTGTTTCCTTTCTGTTCTCTACAGCTTTAATATGTATTTGGCTTAAAATGTTAATTATATTCTGTCAATTAGAAAAAAAAAGTTCTTTAGCATTGGTGCTCTTGATTCTTAAAAACTAAATAAGTTTTTATTTCTGTTGATGATTGTGTATACACGGTTTGCTCACTTTGCTGCGTCCTCTTCTGTGTCATGCACTATTGCTGTGGGGGATACTGGAGTAGTTCTGGTTTGGAGTGATTATGAAAAATAGGACTATGTCAGAAGATACCAATTATTTGCTGAAATGCACTGTTTCTTTCTTCCCAGCAGCAAGTCACACTACATTCCTCAGTTTCTTTATGCTTCAGTATGGCAAGGTTAAAAAAATACAGGATGTTACATGCACCAACCACAGCCTGTCCTATAAAAATGTTCCATGTTTCTGTTCCACAGCCTAGTTTACCTCTTTCTTATCTAGCACTGTGGCGGGGTCAACAAACATGTTAGGTTTTGTGTGCCAGACTACTAGTCACTATGCTCAACTCCACGATGGTAAAGAAAAGCAGCCAGGGTGGTATGTAGACAAAAGGCACAGCTGCATTCCAACATGGGTTAGAGTGCCCTGGAGTTCAAACCCCTTGCCTTGTTTTCAAAATTGTGTGTGTGAGGGTCAATCTTACAGCTGAATATGATACTCTCTGTAGGTTTTACACATAAGTTCCTCTAATTGCTTAGGAAATCTCCCACAAAAGATCTGTGTTAAATGTGTTTTCCCCCCGTCAACTGAAATGACCATGTGGGTTTGCCTTCATTCTGCTAATGTAGTGCATTACATTGACTGATTTTTCTGAGTCGAATCACCGTTGCATTCCTGAGCTAAATCCCACTTGGTCATGATTTATCATCTTCTTAATATGCTACTACATTCAGCTTGCTACGGTTTTGTAGAGGCTATTTCATGCATATTTATAATAGATATTAGGCTACAGTTTGTTTTGTTGTTGCCTGGTTTCAGCACTGGGGACTCTTAAAGTAAGTTAAGATGTGTACCTTCCTATTCTATTTTACAGAAGGTTGTGAGTAGCATTTGCCTCACTTTTTTATTTTTTTATTTTTTTGAGCAAGTGTTTCTCTGTGTTACAGCTCTGGCTGTTCTGGAATTTGCTTTGTAGACCAGAATGGCTTCAAACTCACAGAGATCCTCCTGCCTCTGCTTCCTGAGTGCTGGGATTAAAGATGTGCCTACCACCGCCTGGCTTGCACCACCACCCAGCCATTTGCTGTTTTTTTTTTAAAGATTTGGTGAAATTCCCTTGTGAAGCTATATATGGTTCTGGCTTCTTCATGAATGTTTTAAAAAAACAATAATTGCTAGAGTATGGTAATTTGTGTGTTCATCTAGGTCTTGTAGCGTCTTGGCCTTTACTGTGTATTTTGTCTCAATATTACTTTCTTAGGAGGCAGCAGCATGTTCATTTGGCTTTCAAAGTTTTCACAGAATAACCTATGAAAGTTGAGCATTAGGAAGAATACAAAGCAGAACCTGTGTCTTGAGACAAGTTATAACAGAGCCCTGGTATCTGACCCCAGGATTCTGCTTTCACAGAGATCAAGGTTTCATCTGTGCTTGGGCTGACATCTCAGGACTGATGCCATCCTAGGGCAGGGGTCATCAATACTGAGAATCCACAAAGTTATCCTATTGTGTTTCTGTAAAGCTTCCCTTTCTTCAGAGTTCTGATGAATTGGATTTTTTTTCTTCTTTTTTTGGTTGTTTGAGATAGGGTTTCTTTGTAGCTCCAGGCTGGCCTCAAACTCACAGAGATCTGCCTGCCTCTGCCTCCCAAGTGCTGGTATTAAAGGTGTGCACCACCACTGCTCAGCTTGAAGTGGATTCTTAATTGTGTGGTCTTCAGTGTTTCTGGGAGAGGATGTTTACCTAGGCTTATCTATATCACTGTTTTCATTGATATGTTATGATAAGCAAATCTGAACAATTATTACAACCACATTTGAGATATATGACATTTTATCTCAAATACTTCAGTTAGCAAATAATCAAATTGGTGAATGAAAAAAAACATGATTATTATGGTTTGGGTAGGAAATGTTCCCCCAAACACTCTTGCATTGAAAGGTTGGTCTCTAGTTAGTGATGCTACCTTTGGAGGTTCCAGAAACATTAGAAGGTGGGAACCAGCCGGAGAAAGAACGTCATGGGGGTGGGAGAGATGCTTCCTACATCTCAAGGAATAAAGCAGTCTTCACAACACTCTTCTCGCCTTGATGTTCGACCCAAGGGTGGTAGCCTACTGGACTCTCTGACACTGTGGGCCAGAATATAATTCCTGCTCTTTCAAAGAGATTTTCTTAGGTATTTGGTCATAGTGATGAACATAACTAAAACAATTTTATTTCAACTGATGCAGAAAAAATAGATTTGATGAAATCAAACACCAATTTATGAGAAAGATTCTCAACCATTTGGGAGGAACTTTTCCAACCTGATAAAAAGCAATTACAAATAGCACCAGCAAGAACATACTTAGTTGGTGCATGATTGTCTTCTCTGAGACCTGGAACAGGTAAGAAAACAAATTTTTAACATTTATTTATTGGAATGGAACTCCTAGGTTGTCAACAACAACAACAACAAAAAAATAAAAGCCATAAATTATAGAAAGAAAGAAGTTGGTTATGGACTAGCTATATTCCAGTCCTAATCCCCAGTACTCTTTAGAACTTATTGTACTTGGAGACAAGGCTTTCAAAGAGGTCATCAAGGGTTAATGGAGTCACATGAGTGTTGGTATCTTTGGAAAGAGGAGAGATGCCTGGGAGGCATATATACAGGAAGGATCATGAGAAGTCACAATGAGAAGAAAGCCTTCATAAGCCCAGGGAAGGGCCTAGGGAGGTAACTGATTAGCAGAGAGTATAGGGTACTTTGGTAATCAGGTAAATGTACCACATATGAACTGGTGATTACATGGGTGTAAAAGAATTGTGAGACTTATCAAGCTACATTTAAGACTTGTGCAACTGTATTATATATACTTAAACCTCAATTAGAATAAAAGGAAATGAAATAATGACCAAGGTTTTCTTGACTTTTCAGGCACTGCTATTTTAAGGCCTCACTATAGTCTTTCTCTTTGACATTAGCAATCAGTCATCATAAGGACTCTGAAGTAGTAAGCATATATTTTGCTTAAATCACTAAATCACTGCAGGTGCTGAGGTCAAAAGGTCTAACTGATTAGGTCCTTATTTTGAGAAAAATGAAACAAGGGAAGAAAAAGAAAAATCAATATTTGATGTTAATTCAGTTGACACATATATAATGAGAACCTATCATATGTTGAGCTATGCTCTAAGATATAGAGGTGTGCATGTTATTGTCTAGTGATAGAAGATCTGAAACATAATAAAGTAGATGATATTTTCAGGAATTCTTTCAATTATAGAGGATAGACAATGTAGATGCTCTGGTTTAAGTGACACTATTCCATATTTACAGCAAGATTAACTCTTAAAGATAGGTTATAAACTTGAATTTCTTTTTTAGGATGATTTACTCTTCTGTCTGGGTTTATTCATAGCACTCTAGTGGGTGTGTCTTCCGTGTGCTGTTGAGAAAGACATCAATGTTTAGCATATCTTTTATTTTACACTTCTAGGAATCAGTTTATTTTCTTAGTATTAAACATAAGATACAGATGGCAGTAATAATAAAGAGAACATAAGTAAATGATTCCTAGAGGCTAGATGGAAACCACTTCTGTACTTTGATTCTTCCAACATACTTATTATTTTGTGTCCTGTGCTTATCCACCATGGGGCATCAAGCATCTTGCATCACTACAAGCACAGGTTCACTTATAGCACTAGAGGTTATTATTAACTTCAGTTAAGTAGAAAATAATCATTTCCCAGAAAAAATGTGTTTGAGACCCTCTCAGAGAATTTAACTAGTGGTGGTTAACCTATGTGAGGTTAGTCTAAAACATCATGAAAGAAAAAAATAACAGTGTGTGTCCAACAGTATCAACTAAGCTGAAATTACTCTGAACTGAAGTTCTGCCACAAATATAAAGGGATTCAGAAATGAGCAAAAGGTATCCCTAAATATGGTAGGGACCTTTGGAGTGATGTTCAGGCAGAGTTAAAAAAGGAGAGTGCAAGCTTCATGGTCTAATTCATTTTAATTCTGAAATTTGTGCTCAGTGGCTTCAGTCTTAGTTAGTTCATCAGTATTGCAGGGAAAATGCCCTGAGTTCCAAGGGCTTTTGTGACAGAGGATCAGTCATTTTTCAGGTAGAAGCAGTTCTAGAATGTTCCCTCATGGGGAGAAGGAAGAGCATGTGTTCCCCCTGAGCATGCCTTCTAAAAGCTCTTTACCCAAGTTTAGATTATCTAAAGTAGCATTTCCTCATTCTAACCAACTAAAATATAACATTCTAAGTGATGATGGAAGAGAAAACTTAAGCTGTAGGCTAATTTGATAATAATGTAACCATTTTTGTTATTATAAGGTTGCTCTTTGAGTCGACTCTGTTTCTTTTATATGTTTAGCATCCATAAAGTTGGCCAAATGTTGAGGAGAACAGGAGAGGTGAAGGAGTGAGAGACTGGCAATAAAGATTAATGGTCCTGCAGTAAATATCCTGTATAACACTTCTGTATTAAATGATAGCAACAAAAGAAACCACAGATATAAAGAAGAAATGTATACCAAAAGACTCTGTCATGCTAATGAGAGGAAAGCAATTAAAGAGGTGCAACCAAGCAGTGTAACTTGGGCAGTTAGTGTTGGGTCACTGGCACCATAATATTCAGGGCATTCAGACCCATGGTGCACACCTAGGGAAGTTAATTCTCCCATTAGGCTGGATGCTGCAGCAAAGGCCAAGGCAATAACCCTGCCCTGTCTCTAGTCTGCATGCACCAGCTCTACAGTGGCAGAGTGGCTCAAGGGGCAACTTCATGTCTTTAGTGATCAGGAAGACCATAAAAGAAAAGAAGAATACAAGACAATCTTTTCCATGAGTAGAAAAACTTAATGGTTCTTATATTTTAAAATGTTAAAACATTTCAAACTTTTAAACAGATGAGATTTTTGATATTATTTTCACTATCACACTACGTCCTCCTGCCCTTTAAAGAAAAAGGGAAAAGAGTGATGAGGGGAGCTGCTGGAAAATAAAAGGGTGAATGACAGCGCCCCTGAAATCTCTGCAGATGTGTAACAGCTGCCTTTGAGTTAGCTCGATTGTCTAGCAGCACTACTGGGACTCACTGTGCACAACACAAAGTGATGCAAGGTCAGCACACAATACAGCACAAGTAATGGGTTCTGAAGTCCTGGTAGTCAAAAATGGTTTTGTTTCAAATTAGAAATTGATTTCTTTGGTATAGCAGCCTTTTCCAGGCTTCTGGCTTCTGTAGCTGGGAATAGGAGAGGTTTGTTCCAGCACAGCTAGGCTGTCCCAGTCTTCAAGAGCTGCTAACATTGCAGCAGTCTCACCCAGCCTCACATGCTGTTATTCCTCTGCTGTTCTGCTATACAGTTTTTCATTTTGCCATTTTAGCATTGGCACACGACATACATGCGTTGACATGTCAAGAGAAGATTACGTTAAGCCTTGCAGAGTAACCACTAGACCAGTTCTGCCCAGAACCTCTCTCTGCAGTGCAATGGCAAGAATAAGGGGAACTAAAGTAAAGGTTTTCATTGCTGAAAGACGACTGCCAGAGAAAGTAAGAGGCTAGCTCGGATAGTAAGTCTTCTCAGTTTCATCTTTGTCTTGTGAGCAGCACCTAAAAGGAAGCTTCAATGTTGTCTGTCTTCAGTGGCACCCTGTAGAATATTTATTTGCCTTATGCTAAAGAGAAATTGTGGTGTTTCCCTTTTGAAGTTTGGAAAAATTGTCATCTCTCAGTTGCCTGGAAGAGGATAAAGGGGATATTTTAGATTACTGGAAGTTAACCCCCCAAAACAGCAAAGCTGGCAGCACGTGGGGAAAGCAGAGAAGGGTGTGTTGATGCAGAGATTATGAACAGTTGGCTGCTTAATATCACAGGAGAGGAGGATGAAAAAAATCATGAGTAGGGTGTGAGCAGAGGAGGCTGTTTCCCACACATCTCTCCACAAGGAGGGTCATTCCCTTTCAAGTTTGTCCTTAAGGCTGTTGGCATAGACTGCACCAGAAGTCACACCAGAGCGGCTGGGAAGCAAATACCTCTTTCATTCATCATTTCAGAGTTCCTTGTAGTATTATTAGCACTTCAAAGAAGGCAAGGCAATATTTTCTCAGACGTGGGTGATCATGTTTAGTTCCAATGTAAAGTTGCTCATGACCTCCCCACATTACCAGTCAATTGAAGACTAACCATTATTATGAGACCTTACTTTTCCAGGAGAGATTTAGGTTCAACTCTTCATTCTGTTACTCATTTTGAGAACATCATTTAGAATTTATAACCTTACTTACTGTCCAATTCAGAATTTAAAAAAGGGGCCAAACTGAACAGAGTGTCTCCCATCAATACTCTAAGAGAAATAAACGCAGATGTGACTTGAACATCTAGTACCTGTGCCACCCACAGTTTTGCAGGCATATGTTTATCTGAAATGCTACCTCCAGCTCAGCACAGTGGAAACAACCTGCTGCCCACTGGCTTGCAGGCACCAACCACCTTCCACCATCCTTCTCTTTCTGCTACTGCAGACACTACACTCACCTCTCTGGGGGCTGCAAGTGTCTTTCTGTTGGCATATCCACTGGACGTCATCCTCCACATGTGACTGAAACTCCACTGTCTTCTTCTCCCTCCGGTTTTGTCCACTGTTTGGAGAGTCTGAGCACACTTTAAAGGATGATGAGGTTCCAGGCAGCCATCCATCACATTTCGACTTTAACAAACTGAAAGAGGAAACATGAATGGACTGTAGCGGGCACAGGGGAAGACACAGATCACACGGACATATCTGAAATGGACAAGAGTTTCAATACAGTTCACGGCAGTGAGAATCTTTTTCTTATTTTAATTGATAGATAATTTAATATTTTTCTAGATGTATATTTTGTGTATTGCTACAACTATTTTGGAGAACAGTTTAAGGATGTTAATCCTCAAAGTTTACAGTCAGAGTTACAGAAAAAAGACAAGTCCATTAAACTGCAAATAAAACCAAAGACTATGAGTAAGAATCAGAATGTCTACAGAATGAAAAAAAGCAGGTTAAAGTGAGATTGCATATCTAACATGTTTTGTAAGTACTAAAGATGAACTTAAAATTAAATTAAAATGTCAGCATTTGTTATCCAGGGATAGTGCAACAACTGGAGGCCAAAGGAGGTTAGGTAAGTCGGCAAGGAGGCACATACATTACCTTTATGGTCTGGGATAGACAACAACAAGAGAGTGAAGCAATGAGGAATCAAAGACTGGCAGAAAATAAAAAAGAAATGAAGTATTATTTATGTAAGATCAATCAAAAACAAAAGAAGATTAATGTGAAGATCTCTGGTGTGGTGAGGAATGTGAGGCAGAAGGCTGAAGAAAGAAAAGCAGGAACACAAAGGCAGAGCACTAAGGCACTAAGCACTATGAAACTACAATAGGTGACAAGCTTGCTATATGGTCACACGCCAGTCACTTTAGAAAAGTGGAGAAATGAAGAATAAAATCTCCTTGGCTATACCAGGGATAGACCAACCACGTGGCTATGAGAGGTTCACCAAAGGACCGAAGGGAGTGGAAACACAGTGATTTTAATTGGCATGTCATGTCAATGTTCTACTGAGATAATGACAGAAAACAATTTAAGGATGGAACATAGTGGGACACACTGAGATTCACATAAGGAGGCAGGTTTGTCAGAAAAATGCTGGCATGCTTGTCACTATTCTTATCAAATGTTACAGGAAAAAAAGGCCTCTATCACAAGTAGTGTTCTCAGATAAGATGCTGATCTTAGGCACTGGTTCATAGCCTGGTGGTGAATTTAAATTATCTGGAAAGGTTTTAGTGATAGGATGTCTGGAGTCTCACCCATTTAACTGAATGGACTGCCTGTGACCAGCCCCGCCCCCTCCATGCCTGTTTCCCTCTTGCTTGCTCTTCTTTTCAAAGACTGCCAAGGGACTTCTACAATCATGGCTGTTCCTTGGGAAGATGACATCTCCTTTTGCCCAGTATTCTGAACTCTAAAGAAAAGCCACGCCTACTTGATTAAGATGTTAACTACTATCCATCTAGTTTCATGTTGGCTGTTGGCTTGCTGTATCAGATTCAATGCAATCCCCATCAAAATCCCAGTACAATTCTTCACAGACCTTCAAATGCTGTGGAACAATGGTCTTGTACCCTGTAAAGATTTGTCACTTATGGGTTAATGTAAGATAAAAGAATTAATTAATAAGAAGCCTGAGCTAATAGGCCAACCAGTTTATAATTAATGTAGGCCTTTGTGTGTTTCTTTGGGACTGAACAGCTGTGGAATTGGGCAGGACAGAAACCTCTGTCAACATAGAAAAAACAATACTCAATTTCATATGGAAAAACAAAAAACCCAGGATAGCCAAAACAATCCTGTACAATAAAGGGAGTTCCAGAGAGATCACAATCCCTGACTTCAAATTCTACTACAGAGTTATAGTAATGAAAACAGCTTGGTACTGGCACAAAAACAGACAGGTGGACCAATGGAATCGAATCAAAGACCCTTATATAAAGCCACATACCTACAAACACCTGATTTTTGACAAAGAAGCTAAAATTATACAATGCGAAAAAAAAGCCTTTTTTAGCAAATGGTGCTGGCATAACTGGATGTCAACATGAAGAAAAGCATCCAGGCAAGAACAGTTCTTTCCTTTTCCAGAATTCTCCTATTCTGGTCATCCCACCTATACTTCCTGCCTGGCTACTGGCCAATCAGCGTTTTATTAAACCAATACAAGTGACAAATCTTTACAGGGTACAAGACCATTGTCCCACAGTACTGTGGGGGAGTGGGGAGAGGAGAAGGGGAGCAGGGAATCAGGGAGAAGAACATGAGGGATTGGGAAGTTTGAGTTGGTTGAAGGACAGAGAGGGAAAGCAAGGAAAGAGATACCTTGAAAGAGGGAGCCATGATGGGGTTAGGGAGAAACCAGGCACTAGGGAAATTTCCAGGAATCTACAAGGATGAACCAAGCTAAGAATTAAGCAATAGTGGAGAGGGTACCTAAAATGCCCATCCCCTGTAATCAGATTGATGACTACCTTAATTGTCATCATAAAACCTTCAACCACTAACTGATGGAAGCAGATGCTGAGATACACAGCTAAGCACTGGACCAAACTCCTGGAGTCCAGTCATAGAGAGGAAAGAGTGGTATTACAAGCAAAGGTGACAGACCATGAATGGAATACCCATAGAAACAGCTGACCTGAGGTAGTGAAAGCTCAGGAAGTCCTGACTGATGGCTAGGGAACCTGCATAAGACCAAACTAGGCACTCTGAATGTGGGTGACAGCGGTGCTGTTTGGGAAGTTTGTGAGGCCTAGCAGTGGAACCAGTATTAATCCCTAGTGCATGAACTCGTTTTTTGTAGCCCGTTCCATATGGAGGGATACCTTGTTCAGCCTAGATACAGGGGAAAAGAGTCTTGGCCTTGCCTCAAGTGATGGGACAGACTTTGCTGACTGCCCATGGAGGTCTCACCTTCTCTGAGGAGTTGATGGGGGTGGGGTGAGAATATGGGGGAGCGGGAGGATGGGAGGGAGAGGGAACTGGGATTGGTATGTAAAATGAGATTGTTTAAAGAATAAAAATAAAATATTTAAATAAAAAGGATGCAAACTGCTAAATAATCTTTTCTTCTATATTCTCTTCTTCTCTCCCTGTCCCTCCCTTTGTCTCCTGTCCCCTCCTCTTATTGTTTTTCCCTTTAGACTAACAAACCCATGTCTATTGAGTTCCAAATTTCATCAGATTATATGATAGTCTTTCTTATGTTCTATGTATCAAATAATACAAAGCATGTAAATTGCTATGTGGCTTAACTTCCAGAGATAGCTGCTGAAAGAACCACAGGAAGCCCAGATCCACTCTAGTGTGCATCACAGAAACATAAGACATACACTCTGGATGAGTCTTCCTGTCCACTGCATTCTTATATACACATGAATCCCCTTTTATATAGTTGAGTTTTCTAAGATAATTTTTATGGGGAAATGAGAGCTTCACTTTTTTCTTTTAA
The DNA here is from genome assembly GCF_982192425.1 of Myodes glareolus. Classification (NCBI taxonomy): domain Eukaryota; kingdom Metazoa; phylum Chordata; class Mammalia; order Rodentia; family Cricetidae; genus Myodes; species Myodes glareolus. The sequence continues at coordinate 61,831,438 of NC_142038.1, forward strand.
AACAAAGGTTTAGTTATTGATGTGATTTCCTTTTCATTAACTCTCTTTAAATAATTTTTTAAAATGTCCATGATTGAAAGATCACAAGTCAAGGCAGAGATTGGGGACAAAATTCTTGTGAAAAGTTTTTATTTTTCAAGGGGGAAAACTTTTAAAGCCCTGAAGGAAGAGATGGGCTATAGAGAGGAAACCCTCTCTATATGATGAAGTTCTATGATGAACTTCTGAGCGGAGGAGGATGAAAAGGAAAGAAAAGCAGGAAGTGTTCTCATGTCCCTCACTGTTCTACAAAGAAAAGGGGATTTGTCCCTATCCTCTCTACTGTGCAGAGTGAAAACTGACTACAGAAGATAACTTCAGACCTACAGAGGAGCCCATTATATTTACACACACACATATTTACTTAGGCAATATTATATCCATCTATGACCTTTGATGGAGTTGAAGAACAGATAGTTATTGTTATAGTTTTCCTTAGTTATGACAAAAAGTAGATATAAAAGCTGTAACTCTAATTCTTGCTTGATACCTGTCTTGTTATATGTAATTTTACTATGTTAAAGTAAAACCTTCCTTTTTTATTTAAACAGAAAAGGAGAAATGGTGTGGGAGGTCCTTCTGTATATGTGTTGCTTTTATTGGTTAATGAATAAAGAAACCGTTTTGGCCTGTGATAGGGCAGAATAGAGCTAGGTGGGGAAAACTAAACTGTTACTGGGAGAAAGAAGGAGGAGTTGCAAGAAGTCATGGAGCTGCCAGAGGGGAAAAATGCGAGCTGCTAGCTGGAACCTTGACAATAGGCTAAGAGCCTCGTGGTAAAATATAAAATAACAGAAATGGGTTGATACTAGATGTAAGAGAGCTAGCAATATGCTTAAGTGATTGACCAAACAGTGATTTAAATAATATAATTTTTGTGTGATTATTTTGGGAGTCTGGGCATCTTGGAAATAAACAAGCAGCTTCCAACAACAATATACGTATATCCTCATGTCACTTCCAGTTTGCTTTCTCTGCTGCTTGCTTGTGGTTGAATATTTCATTTCTTGGCTTCCTGATCTGGTTGCCTGCTGCCATGCCTCCCCAGTCACTATGGGCTCTCCCTAGGAACATTAAGCCAAAATAAACTAATCCATTTATAAAAAAAAATATTTTTTAAAGTGTTATATATATATAATAAAATAGGATCATATTTACTTTCTATTCCTTTCCCCTTCCTCCAACTCCCTTCATATTCTTCCAATAAGCCTTCCCCAAATTTATGTCATTTTTTGATATTTACTAAGTCCAGTTAGTGCCACACAAATGTATATGGTTATGTAGCCATCCATTGGAGCATAGGAAACCTACCAATGTCTCTGTCTTCAACAAAGGATGGTTCTCTTTCTCCCAGGAACTATTCACTGCCAATAGATCCTCAGTTTGGAATGACATCTGGGGATCATCTTCTCATCTGTGCTGGGATTCTGGCTAGCTTGATCTGGAGTATATCTTGAACAGGTGACCAGGGATGCTTTGAGTTCATTATTGTGATTGTCATGTCATCTCCAGAAGACACTATTTTTTTTAACAGCACTCATCCCCATCTTCCAGCTCTTACATTATTTCTTGCCTCTTATTTCAGAATATTCCCTGAGTTTTGTTGATTATTTATCCCATTTATGGCTTAGCACTTAGCCTCTTATTCTCAGCACTTTGACCAGCTGGATATCTCTTTATTGCACAAAGAGGCTTTTCTGACCAAAGCTGAGAGCAATCCAGGTCCTTTGGTGGTAGAAGCAGAGCTGAAATAGATTTTTGACTTAAGCTAATTTCAACTTAAGGTTGGTTTATCAGGCAATCAAGGAGTAGTTATATGATGGACATAAAACAAAACCTTAATGAATGAGCACACAAGCAGCTTCAGGAGAGATATTTAGACTGTAATTAAAACTAGATGGAAATTTTAGAACTGAAAATTACAGTGGTTGATATAAAAATTGGAAAATGAAGATGAAAACATAAATGTTAAGTGAAGTTTATAACAGAAGCAACAGAATGACCTAATTTAAAAAATAGAAAAAAACATTTGAAGAAAAGTAAGCAGGCTCTCCAGGACCTTAGAGAAAATCCAAAGCTATACAAGATGGCAAAACTGAACCTTTAAAGGAAAATTCATGAGATTGGGGGAGAAAAAAAATAAAGAAATGCATCCTAAATGTAATGTAAAAATATTTTCTAGCCATGATGAAAGCTAACAGTTCAATGGAGTAAAAGCAGAGATAAAGAGGACCCTTCAACTTGAGAAATGTTAGTGACACACAGAAGAGAGGCAGGTATTACATATGATGCTCTACTAGCACTACAACAGGATGGTCAGAACATAAGAGGGATATTGCCACAATGCTGAAAGTAAACAGACAAACCTGCCACCTCAGAATGTGATTTCTCATAAAAAATCCTCAAAAATAAGAAATGATATTTTAAAATTAAAAATGGAAATTTTGTTGCAGGAACACCTGCACTAAAAGAAATAACAGGATGTTTTTCAAATCATAGAAAAATTACACCATATGAAAATTTTGATCTATAAAGAGAAATGAGGATCATTAGAATAGTACATGGGTAGATAAATATAAAAGAATGTTATTATTATTTTTTCTTGGAAAGTATAGGAATCCTCAAAGCCAAAATGGTAACACTATGCTATCAGGCTCACATGTACTGAGATGTTGTGTGTGTGTGTGTGTGTGTGTGTGTGTGTGTGTGTGTGTGTAATATATACATACATATGAGATAGACTTATATATCATATATATAAATATATGTATATGACAACAGTACCATAAGGATCAGGGAAATAATGTACTGGTACAGCTGAAAAGATCCCACTGTCTACACAAAGCAGCACAGCATTGCTGCTGTACAGTCATACTCTAAGTTAGGGAAGCATTCTGAGATGGTTACAGAAACTACCAAAAGGAACAGCTGAGGAGTTAACAGAAAAAGTATATATTTTTTCCTTTAAAGGCAATAAGAAAAAGAAGGGGGCTTGTGGTTCACGTGTGTAAAGCCAACACTTGGGAGGGTAAGGCAGGAGGACTGCCAAGAGTTCTAGTCCAGTCTGTGTCACAGAGTAAGACCATGTCTCCAAACACAAAAGGAATGAGCTAGCCCTTCCTAATCTATATAAGCCTAACTTTAAATGAATTATGTACATTAGTTAGCTCCTGTCATCTGTTGTGTAGAAAGTTGTTTGATTACAAGGCTGGAGACCAAACCCAGAACACTGCACAGGTAGGTGAGCTCTCCACTCAATTACAAACTGTAACCATTTGGAAAAGAAAGTGACTCCAACAGAGTCTCACTAGGTTTATAAACTACACTTAAGGGCAGGCCCCATGCCCAGCAGTAGATAGCAACAGAAAATGAACTTAATGATAATTTTGGAGTCATTTTTTAAATCTCATAATGCTTTGTCTGGGCACTTTTTTTTTAACCTCATAGGTCTTCTGCTTAATATATTATGGTTTCCAATTTTGTTTTTATGGGTTCTCTGTGTGTGTGAATGTATCTCTGTATCCATATGTTTTTTGTGCTTTTGTTTTAGGTCTTTTTTCTATTCACATATCAGAATATATCGTATGAACAATATTTTCAATTAAAAATAGAATCTAAACTAAAAACTGTCAGAAGACACAAAAATCATAGGACACATGCATGCATCTAAGACAATGCATCAAAAAGATGTAGCAAAGCCTGTTAAGTCTGAAGAGTGCATCCTGAGTGAGATAATCCAGACTGAGAAGACAAACATGTTATGTACTCACTCATAACTGGATATTGCCTGTAAAATAAAGGAGAGCCATGCTACAATCCACAGAGAGCCTAGGTAACAAGGAGGGTTCAAGCTCTCCATAAAAGGGGAAAAATTGAAGAGAGTTTGTGAGCGGAATGTGGGAGGACGGGGATGGGAGCATGAACAATAAGCTGTATGCGGGAGGTGGAGGAGAAGAGTGTGGAAAGAGACTACTGAAAAAGGGGAGTGGCATTTGGGGGTCAGGTAGAAACATGGTACAATGGAACCTCCCAGGAATCTACAAGGATGACCCCAGTTAAGACTAGCTAAAGAGGATACATAGCTTGAGCTGGCCATCTCCTGTGGCCAGGCAAGACTTCAAGTAGAGTGATTGGGAAACCAACCCAGCCATGTAACCTTCAATTTACAGTTTGTGCTGTCTATGGGATATGCTAGGGTAAGGGTGTTCTAGAGATTGAGGGAATGGCCAATCAATAACTGATCTAGCCTAAAACTCAGGTCAGGAGAGTGAGCCTACCCCAACACTGCCTGGAGCACCAATACCCATAGGCTGGATGACCCAGAGATCTAGGATAGAACCAAACATGATTATGTAAAAAAAAGTTAAAGTAATGATACCTAACAATATTCTGAAATACTCATAGATTGGTGCTTAGCTCACTTGTCATCAGAAAGGCTTCATCTAGCAACTGATGGAAACAGATGCAAGTCTACAGCCAAAAATTAAGCAGAGCTTGGGGAATCCTGCAGAAGAGGAGGAAAAAGGATTGTAGAGTCAGAGGAGTCAAGAACACCACAAGAAAACCCAAAGAATCAACTAATAGGGGCTCACAGAGACTGACCCAACAACCAGGGAACCTGCATGGAACTGACTTAGGCACTTTGCATATATGTAATAGTTTTGTAGCTTGGTCCTCTTGTGGGACTCCTAACAGTGGGAACAGGGGGTATCTCTGATACTTTTCTGGCTTTCAGAACCCTGATCCTTGTACTCCTCACATTCAACCTTAATAAAAGGGGAGGCACTAAGTCTTACTGCAACTTGATGCACCATGCTTTATTGATATCCATTGGATGACTGCCCTTTTCTGAATAGAAATAGAGTGGATTGGTGGGTGGGGACAGATGGGGTTAAAGGGATAGGTACTAGGAGGAGAGGAGGGACAGGAAACTTTGGCCTTGGGTAAAGAGTAAATAAAAATTAATAATAAAAGACTAAAGAATGGAGAAATTCACACCCTGTCTTAGGATTTTACTCTTCCTTTGTTATCAGTTGCTAAGAAAAATGAGACAAGGCTGTGGAAAACCAGAGTACATCAACTGATCTATTTTGCATGGGAAGATCATTGTATTCAATAGCAGAATGGACACTCTTAAAAATGCGCATGTAATATTCACAAATACATCCTATATTGGCTTACAGAATAAATTTCAACATATTTCAAAAGAATTAAAGCTGTTTAAAACAATATGTAATTTAACCACAACAGAGTTAAACCAAAATAAAAGTCAACATATCAGAAAAATCTGTAAAGTATTTAGAAATTACTTAATACACTCCTAAATAATCCACAGGCTGAAAAAAAACCACATGAGATAAGTTTGTATTCAAAAATAAAAATTCTTTATCAAAATTGGAAAGATAAAGAACCATTAATAAGGAAAATAACTTCAATGTCTATATTAGAAATAAGTTTTGAATCACTGATAAGATACTATATTCTATGAAGCTACAAAAAGAACACACTATCTATAAAATCAGGAGGGAGAAAATATGAATAGACAACAAGGCCACTAGAGAAAAACAAACATGGCCATTGCAGATTAATAAAATCTGCATTTTCCTAGATCTCCACCACCTATTAAAACATGAATATTATATAGCCACAAATATTGGGAATTAGCAATTATATATCATTACAAAGTCTATATACAGAAAAGAATATCAAGAATGTATCACAAACAACTTTAACACCAATATAGCAAAATAATATTAAATGAAAAATGCACGTTTCTTGTTTGTTTTTACAAGAGAAAACCAAACAAGTTTATTAATGCATGCAGTACACATTGTACAGAACAAACCTTGATGTGGGATGCCTTTCTGTATGTTGTGAATTGGTGCGGTAGAATTGTTTGTATTCTGTCAATCATGTTTTAAATAAACGCTGATTGGCCAGGCAGGAAGTATAGGCAGGTAAATCAGACAAGAAGTAGAGGTGATGCAATAAGAACAGGAGAATTCTGGGAAGGAAGAAACTGATTCCTCCCAGCCCAGCCCAGCCCACCAAAGAAGCAACATGTGACCTGTCAGCTGAAAAAAGGTACCGAGCCATATGGCTAAAATAGATCAGAATAATGGGTTATTATAAGTCATAAGAGCTAATAAGAAGTCTGAGCTAATGGGCCAATCAGCTTATAATTTATGGAGACCTCTGTGTGATTTTCTTTGGGGCTAAACAGCTGTGGGAACCGAGCAGGACAGAAAACCCCAACAAGCCAGCCCCTCATGTTACAGAATAGCGCCCAACGTGGATAACTGCATCCACAGAAAGCCTAAGAAAGCTTGGGAAAGACTAGAATAAAGCATTTTGGTTTTCAGCCATAGCAGGAAAAAAGCTGTGTTGTTTTAAAATCCGGGCTTTCTGGACCGTCCTGCCAGGGAAAACTCTGACTCTTTCAAGCAGGCGGTCCAGACTATGGAGCTTTTGAGTGTTGTTTATGGACACACTGTTGTAGCTTGCTTCCTGGCAAGGACCTTGAAATGTCATAGGAGCTTTTGAGTGTTGTTTATGGACACACTGTTGCAGCTTGTTTGCTGGCAAGGACCTTCAAATGCAATAGAGTTGTGGCAAAAAACGTGGCTACAACCTGTACCTCCACCATGAGGGTAGAATTTCTTAAAGCTAAGTAATGGGCTGGCTCTAGTAGTCAAAGCCAGGGCTTTAATCTTCTCCATATTCTTTAGCAAATTAAAGACCCACATGGTCAGAAAAAGAGAGATATACAGTAAAGAGAGATTCAAAGAGGAAGAAAACCTCTAAATGGTTTACAGTGTGTTAAAAATATATACAGGCTAAAGGTTAAAGTTCTCAAAAAAGAAAAAAGAAAGAAACAGGTGACAGGTGTCAAGTGCAGCATCCTGGTAGCCACATTTTTTCAGATAGGCTGCTTGCTGGCAGTGAGCAGATGTGAGGTTCCTTTAAGAGGCAGCTTCCTGGTTCATGCCGGCAGCACTAACAGCTCTTTTAAGAGGTTCTACTATGGAGTACTGAAGTGGGGTTTGTGGGCATTGTGCTATAAACTGCTTCCCAGAGTTGGGGCTTACAACACACTTTCCTGTTACTTAGGTAATATATTCTTCTGGAGTCTTTGATGAAGTTGAAGACTAAATAGTTATAATTACAGTTTTCCTTAGTTATGATAAAGGAAAATTAAATATGAAACTTTAGACTCAAAATGATAGGTTAGATGATAGACTATTTTCATTAATTTTTAGTAATAAGCCTGAGCCATCAGCCAAACTTTTATAATTAATATAAGCCTCTGACTGTTTATTTGGTAACTGGTGGGCAGAAGAGAAACCTCCATGTATAAACCTAACTGAAATGAACTCCAAATAGCTGCTTAGAGCCCTGGTCTACACAGCATCTTCAACAATAGGATTTTAGAGATATGACAATACTGATAGTAGGCTTGGCTTTTGGCATCCACGAGTGGCAAATTATGGAAGTGAATTTATAGGAATAAACTAATGAGGCAAGGTTTGTCAAGTCTTCCAGTGCCAGCAAGTCTGAACTGGTAAGAGATGTCTTTAGTGATTAACCTTCATCCTTTGTAGTTATGGGAGTGGAGACACCTTCATACTTTTAGGCCTTGCTTTTAGGCAAATTAAGGAAGAACAGAGAGTTTTTCTTACTCTGTTTATGGTTAACGGTCTTCAAAGTGTATGCTAAAGAGGCATATTTTATAATGATGCATTTTGGTTTCCTTCATACCGTACAAAACATCACAAAACACTAAAACACTACAGAGGAGCAAGACATAGGAATTCTTTTAGAATATATACACAATAACAAAGAACAGCAAACTATTTCACATTCTATTTCTACATTATTATAAACTACAGCAGTAAAAGTTTCCTCTTTGGCAAGAAGCACTAAGAAAATGGTTGGTCCCCCATGTTCTCTTAAAACTTTGCTAGGCACTCAAGCAATTGGACACTTCCCATTCCCTCGCTTTATTTAGGCTCAGAGAAAACATAAATGGGCTCCCAGGATGCTTAGGGTCAATACTAGAGTAAATAAACTACAATTTATTATCATGAACCTTTCTAATAACTAGAGCAAGGCAATCTTACATACAAGTTGGCTGACTTCTGGAGCTTTTCATTATCCACGTTAGCAGTGAAAATGGCTTCCTTTCTTCATAGAAAATTCCTCCTTAAGATGCTGGCTATTGGACATCAGTACTTCCAGTTCCAGCTTTTTGTCCTTTACTTCAGCAATCATCTTTATCAGGTTTTTTTTTTCTTGAATGAGTGTATTTTCCTTACAGACCTGACTTTGAAATTCTAGAAACATTTCAACCATCTGTTATTCTTTCTTTAATTTCAAAACCAGCTTTTCTGAAAGTGCTGTACTGGAATCCTTGTAGGCATCTCTTAGCCACAGCACTTGACTAGGATCATCACTGAAACTGTTTCTGAAATTCTCCTAAATTCATGTATGCTTTATAGAAGACTGCCAGTTTGTCTTTGTCATTGTATAAGATGCTGGGTGGCCTAGTGCTGTCCCCACCTTTGTCAGACCTTTGTTCCATAGCCATGCTGACTTCCCCAAACATGTATATTTCTTGAAAAAAAAATCTCGATTGTCAAAAACTAAGAAGAAACAGAAAAATATAAATAGTCTCAGGCCTAGAAAAATAGAAGTCAAAAGTCAAAGATAATTTTACAAGAGAAACTGCCAAAATGGCTTCACTGGTAATTTTTATCATGTGTAAGAAATAAGCATTAGCAATCTTATACCAACCCTTTCAGAAACAAAAGAAAATATAGAGTATTGTGTGATTATATGACACACGAATCTCATGGGGTGTGATAAAAAAGCTATTACTAAGACATAACCCACATGAACATGGGACTTAAGAATTCTCAACAAAATATTATCAAACCAGATTCTAGAATATATACAGCATAGCCCATAATGACTAAGTGTGTTCTTCTGCAAAAACACAATGTTAGCTGGTCATTTCCAAATAAGTCCTGATGTTGACCACATGAAAGAATTAAGAGAACAATCACATGAATATATCACTGATGGAAAAACAGCTAACATGGGCATGAGGTGAACATTCAATTTGTAAAAGAGCTTGTTGAGGTTTGTTATCCAAGATTCGTATGTCAGGACTGTTTTCTCCAGTTAGTGGTACTTAAAAAATTTCCTTCAACATAGTATTTTTATTAATTATCTTGGAATTTCACATGATGCATCCTGATCACACTTTCCAGCCCTCCCACGTCTGCCCTCTTCTTGTGCTCCCCTCCCCCGAATCCCCCACATGTCTAATTTGTGTTGCCCATATATTCACTGGAGCATGGCACGCTCCAAGTGGCCAGACCCTTAAAGAAAACTACACTGGAAATTTTTAAGAGGTGAGAAAAGTTTAGTTTGAGATCCTCAAAATGACTAAGTTTGCCTTTGGATGAATGACAGTGCTTCACTTCTTTGGCTTTCAGGTTTGCAGTGTGATTATTTCCTCCTACAGGGACTCATATGCTACAGGCCTGGCCAGTCTCAATGCTGTGTTGTGTGGACTTTTAGTCTGTAGATCGGTGAGCTTAAAAAAAAATCTCCTTGTGCAGTATGCCTGGTTCAGGTACTTGTTACAGTAATGAAAAAGTGGATTGAGAAAAGGCAACAATGAAAATCTCTATTTAATGGACTTATATTGAATGTCTTTTCCTTAATATTGGGAACAATGCAAGAATTTCTTCTCTAGCTACTTTTATTCCATATTGTATTGGAAGTTTAGACAAAAAAATGAAGAACAAGCAACAAAAGATATAAAGCTTGTAAAGGTATAAAAAACATTCAAACATAACATAATTGTGAACTTGAATATGTTAAGAAATCCACAAAACAGAAAAATTGACAGGTTATACGCACTTAGCAAATTGTGGTACACAAGTCAGATATTTATAAGCTAGTATTTTTCCTTAAATTCTACCATTAAATTCAATAAAATATATGCAAGATCATTATAATGAAATTTACAAGGCATTACTGAATTAATTTGAAAAGATTTAAATAAATGTAGAGATAACATGATTTCACTGTCAATATTTTGAGTATGTTAGTTATCCCCAATGGATCATATCAAAATCAAATTCAATTTTCTCAACAGAAATTGATAAACTAAGTGTAAACAGTAAATACCTAGAATAGCCAAGAAAATTTTTAGTAAGAAAAAAATGGTAGAAGATTTATTCTGCTCGATTTACTTATTTACTATAAAGTTGAAATAATGAACACTCCATATTATTGACATCTGAATGGGTGTAACAATCAACATTGTCCTGTGTATATGCCCTTGGTATTCAGTTGACTTCTGACAACGTATTTCACAGTTTAATGAAGAAAAAAATTCAATAAACAATGCTTAAATAACTGGGTATCTGCATAAAAAAGAATGAGAGCTGGGCAGTTCTGACGCATGCCTTAATTCCAGCACTCAGAAGGCAGAGGTAGGTGCTCTGTGAGTGTTAGACCAGCCTGGTCTACAAAGCAAGTTACAGGACAATCAGAGTCAAACAGTGAAAGCCTGTCTTGAAAAACCAAGCCAAACCAAACCAATCCAATCAGCCAACCAACCAACCAACCAACCAACCAACCAAAAAAACAAACAAACAAACAAACAAAAAGAAAGTGAAAAAGAATGAGTCTTGAGATTCATCTTGAAGTAATCTGAATATCTATCCATACAGGAAGTGAAAAATCAGTAGTAGTAAACAGCTATACAGTGAATTATTAGTATGAAATAAAAAGCAATGGATTATTGAAACATACAATAAAGTATTTATATTCCTCAAATCTTGTGGTTAATGAAAGATACCAGATATCTACATTTTAAATGATTTTATTTATATGAATATTTAGACCATACAAAACAATTTGAAGTGATAACAGTCAGACTGTTGGCTTTTTGGGACAGGGACTATAAATATATTAAAAAATAAAACTAAGTGCTTTTGGTGTGTGGATGCTTTATTAATTAAGGTGCCAGTTACACAATATATATGTTAGTATCTTCTGGACTTGAGAAGGCCATTACAAGCATGAATTCAAGTGTTGGCTATCTGCTCAAGACCTGCATAAAATCAAGCCAGTCAATTTTCCAGCATGGATGAGGGATGAGTTCATGTAGCCCCACCCCATTCTTAACTAAGGAGCAATTAGCATTGCTAGCTGCTAGCGAAGGGAGAGTCAGTAACTACTTATGTTCCAGTGGATGACTATATATCCTTGCACATGCTGGAAGCACTAACTGAACTCAGTGGATTAAAAATACAGGACATCAAGATAGAGGGAGACATGGTGAAGAAGTGCTGCTAGGAGGTGGAGGGCAGCAGGGGGTACATATGAAAACATGTTAAATATATGCATGGATTTCTCAAAGAATAAATAAAAAGTACACTTAAAAAGAAATTAAGCAAAAGTACATATAGAAAATATGTCACCAAAGGAGTCTGAGATATATGAAAGTCTATAGCAACATATATTGTTTCCCAAACCACAAGAGTTATGACCAACAGCCCATATCAGTTAGAGATGGGCTAGAATTATTAGCGACATTAGTTATTATTTAACACTGATTGGAGCTAGTCAACTGATGGGAAAATGATCAAACAAGATAGAAGAGATTAAAGCCATGATATTTAGAATTACTATCTTAGTCTCCTTCAAGGTACTAAGATTTTACTAAGCTATTCCTCACGTTTTAATATTATAAAATACTACTAAATGGGTAGCTAATAAACTCTGTTTTGGAGTAGGTAGAAGTAAACCACTTTACTAAAGCATCCTGAAGTTTTCTTTCTCATTTGCCCATGTCTCATATCGCGATAGTCTGCTCTTGAATGGCAAATTTTAAATGTCATTCAGGACCAATTGAAAACCACTTGTATTTGCATTCCTTAAAAAGCAGAAAAACATTAACCTTTTGTTTTATTGAATTTAAATGCCAGGGAAATGCTGATGCAGTCTTGGGAAAATGAAATACTTTTATAAGGAAGAATAGCTGTCAATTTATTAACACAAAGAACAATTACTTGATAGGATGCCTTCTGACAAAAAGCAGATTGGTATTCTCATCATAGAAAAGGCATTATAAAAAAATCTAGCCTAGACCTCTGAGACTTGAATAATTTAAAGCTGCATTTGGTGCAATTTAAATTTTTCTTTAGGGAGGCAAAGTTAAATACCTTTAATTTGTTCTAATTATTTCAAATTTGCAAGTTAATTATGGCTGATCATTAAATAACAAAAAGGACTATCATCTCCATAGAGTTTTACCTCCTACCCTCTGCATTACTTAAGCTAGATTTTAGTATGCATGAATTAACTTTCTAAATAATCACACGGTTTGACTAAATGGCTCAGTAAAATGAGCTCTGATCCTCAGAATAAGCATTAATGGACATTAGAAATGCTACTGGGACTCATGTTACTTACATTATAAGTATTTTTAATGGAGTCTTATTTACTAATCTTTATGTACTGCTCAAGTTAGAATGCCATATAGATACATTATTCCGCTTTACTGGAGGAAAAGTCCAATCTTGGAGACAATAAAAACAAATGTCCATTTAACACCAACTAAATTTGTATTGAAATTTATGCAGGGATGTGATGATGGGATTTCACTTGTTCTTGCTGTTCATCTCAATAAATCAATCTAGGCCAGACGGGTTGCTTACTCTATAAACAGAGTATTACTGATATATTATATGACTCAAACAGCAAAAGGGGGTTTAGAAACAACTCCAAGTGGAACATTTAAATTCTATCCACTGTTTTCAAAGAAAGACTTGGTGATGTTTTCTGCTTTCAGCTTCTGGGCACCATTTCTAAGCATATTGGCAAAAGCGAAAATGAAGCCAGATGTCACATAACCGTATTACTTAGAAATTTTCTTAAAAAGTTTTCCTAAATATTCTAGATAAATCTTCACATCTTTAGAAACAGATTGAACAAAATATTTTGAGACCAAGAAGTTTTCAGAATAAGATTTAATAAATGTTCAATATGCTCTTATATTTGTTTTACCATTTCAGAATCACTGATGTAAGTTTTATTTTCATATATCTAGTACATTGAACCAGAAAAGCCTACTATGTGTTGATTCTATATTTAGGCATGAAAGCACACAAAGGAATAGCTATCATTGAATACTTATAGGTTAACAAGGAGAAATACATGAGCAAGCAATGTATAAATATACACACACATTATGGTGTGGTGTAAGGATGGTAGCATAAGCAAAATATAGAAATGAAAAAAACAGTAATAGGAAGCTTTAGAAAGGGGCAAAAGGGAAATAGAGACATGGAGGGAAGAGAAGTCATGAGTAGGAGTGGCACTTTACAATGCAAAGGCAATGAGATGACCCCTGGCTCCATAATGGAGCACTTCTATAAACAATAAGTCATGGATTGGAGCAATGACTCAGCTGTGAGTACTTCCTATTTGCTGCTCTTCCAGAGAATGTAGGTTGATTCCCAGCACCCACATGGTAGATCAGTTCCAGGGTATCTGTCTGACATTCTCTTCTGACTTCCACAGGGGCCAGACACACATGTAGTATACAGTATGAAGACAAAACATCCATGCATATAAAAGTTACAAAAGAAAAGAATTTATTACAGATCCCTTAGTTGTAGTAGGTAGAATGATAATCTCTGGATAACAGACTCTTTGGAAGTCCTATAGAAATAGCCGAAACATGCTTTGTGTAGTGTAAGGAATAAAGAAGTAAGACTTTAGGAGCACTTAGAGGAGTCTAGTAGTTGAGAAGACTTGTTTTGAGAAGACTTGGTGTCAGAGAAAACTGAGTAGATTTTAGCTATTTGTAAGTTCTGGCAGATGTGATTTCTGAACTTGTCTTGTCCTCATAGGTATCTCAACTAAAAAAAGATTTTATTATCAACTCCTGTCATCAGTATTGTTATATTAGATAACATTTTAAAAGCTTAGAAAAATAGCTGGTTCATAGTAGATGCTCAATACATATTCACAGACTGGCTAAATAGATGAGTATTAATGATTATTGAGATTGTAGAGGAAAGGTAGGTCATTTTTTTTCATGTACAGATTAAACGGATGAGTTATAGAGATGTTGAATTTGAGGGATCTGCAAATGACTCCTGAGAGACTATATTAGTATGCAGTTGTAAAGACAGGATTAGATTTTAGGAAGGAAAGAGATGGTACCCAAGACAGAGACTGTAGCATAATTGGGATATAAATATGACCTAAAGTCATGAGAATGAGCTGAGAAGATAGAAGAGGATAGAAGTGTCAAAATAAAGACAGCAGACAGGAAAAGGAAGGAAAAGCCAATAGAGAGATAATCTCCAATGAGTAGCTAAGCAAAGAAGGAAAGAATATTGCCAAGGAAATACAGACATAAAAAAGATATTTGGATACCAAATCAACCCTTAATATTTGGAATTAATCCTGTTTGGCTATAGTGCATAAACCATTCTGTATTGCTGGGTTTGGTCAATTAAGATTCTATTAAGAATTTTATAACTATATTCATTAAACATAGAATTTTATAACTTCTTGGTTTTATAAAATCAGGTAAGCTGTGTTGCTATTGGAAAGTCATGTAAGATTAAACAGTTGGTAAGTGCTTGCTTTGTAATCACAGGGACCTGAGTTCAACCTCCAAAATCAATGTAAAAGACAGGCATCGTGGGGCATATTTACAATGCCAGGATTGGGAGGTAGAGATGGATGGATCCCTGGAGATCACTGGGAACTTACTGCTTTCCTTAGTGAATCTTAAAAACCACAACAATAACAACAACAACAACAAAAAACATAGACAGCACTTGAACTGAGAGGTGAAGACCATCCTCTTGTCTCCAGATTCAGATATGTGTTAGATACCATTTGCATCATCACACACCAACATGAACATACATACACAGACATAGCAAAGGGACTTGGGAGTTGGGAGAATAGTAATGACCATGGTTTCAGCTGAATGATACAGCAGGCTGCAAATGAATGGGAGGTGAAGTAGAGAAAAATGACCTGAGAGATGGGTAGTAATGTCATACAAGATGAAATATGCCTCATTGTTGTTTTAAGAATACAGAGCTGCAACACCTAAGAAACACAATTACCAGCATGACAAGATACCTGTAAAGGTGCAATAAGTGGCATTCACAAGTTCGTGGTAACCAACTGCTGTCTAACTGGACTTAAGGCCCACTTAACAGGTGAGAAGTCATGATGCCTGGTACTGAGAACCTAGCCACCTTCCAGGGCTAGTAAAAAAAAAATCTACCATTGCACTTTATTGTTCCAGAATAATTCCTTACAGCATTCTAAATTTTTAAGAAGCTTCTCATTACAGCAAATAGAGACAATCAAGGAAAATCTGGATATAATACAGAGATCAACAAATTGTTGGGAGTCCAGAGCCAACAGATACATCTACATTACAGCTCTAAAGCTCATGAAACATCACAGAAGGGGTGGAAAGATTAGAAGAACAAGAATTCTAGGAAGTCTACTATAAAACACTCTAAGAAGTAGCTGTATCAACCCAGACCCAGAAAGACAAATATAATATGTACTCACTCATAAGTGGCTTTTAGAATAAAATAAAGAAAAACCAGCCTACATTTCACAATCCCAGAGAATACAGACAACAAAGAGGACCTTAAGAGAGACATACGTGGATCTAATCTACATGGGAAGCAGGAAAAGACAAGCTCTCTTGAGTAAATTAGGAGCATGGGGATCATGGGAGAGGGTAGAAATAGAGGAGAGAGGAAGGGAGGAGAGCAGAAAAAAATGTAAATCTCAATAAAAACAATTAAAAAAGTGGCTGCATCAACAAGACTAGAACAACATGCTAATATTAACAAAAATGCTAATGTATAAGGGGAACTCACCAGTCGATTGGGGTCCCACCACTAAGAACCACAAGTAACTAGTGCCTGCTTAGATGAGCACCCTTTATTGGTTATGTAATGCAAAGTGGTCAGCCTTGAAACCATATACACACAAACAACAACAGATACAGTGGGTTGTATTAAAATACATACACACACACATACACATGTATGATTATGTGCAAAATAAAACATGGCTACAGCAACCACCAAACTGTTCATTCAGAGTTCTCCTGTTCTATTCCAGGAATGTCTTCATAATTCTATTAGGTTGTCAAGAAACAAAATAGCTCTTAAGTTAATGAATGCACGATTTCGCAGAGAAGTGATCCTATGCAACTTTTAAAAACATTAAAAAAAACGGTTAACAGATGCAAGGGGAACATACTTTTCACACAGGACTTGGAGGATTCGAGCTAGATCTGACCTGGATGTGTGTCCTCTCTGAAGACTACCTCTTATAATATCTGAAAGTTTTACACAAGCTGCTAAGGGAAAAAGGAAATTTAAAAAGATCAGTAGAGAGACCACATTCATCAACAGAACTTCCAACCTGCTGGGGGAGCTCCTTCTGCTCCTTCAGGCAATAGCCATTGAGATACCAGCCCATTGGGGCATGGTCTCTTTCTCTTTAAAAAGCAGGGGCCGCTCTCTGTGCTCTCTCTTTCTTGCTCCAGTGACTAGACTCCTTTCCTGGCTGTCGTGTAGGGCAGTGTTCTGTAGGTTTTTTCCCCTCAAATAACCCTTTGAATTCAAACTGGTGTGGGATTGTTTCGTGCTTTACCAACCTACCTACAACTTCAGCAGAAGACCTCTGTTCCCCCAGAGGTGAAGCTTGCTGGCAAAACTCCTGAAGCCACATCAGTTGCCAGAACCCTAGGCCACAACTCATACTGAAGAACACTGCTCCACCAGAGAGCATGCGCACTGCCAAATGTCTAGTACCCAACTCAGATGGAAAGCCGCTACTCAATCACAGGCCACCCTGCCCAGAAGACCAGAGAGGAAACAGAAACCGAGGAATAAAACACCCATCAAACAAGGACAAACTCAGAAATCAGCACCTAGACCTATAATCTCCCCAAATCTAAATGCGTAGATGACAGTAGAAGACAATCGACAACAGCAAAGGCAATATGTCATCCCCTGAAGCCAGACTCCTACGACAGCATGCCCTGAATATTCCAACACAGTCGATACACAAGAAAACAACCTTAAAACCAACTTTATGAAGATGATTTGGGCTCTTAAGGAGGAAAAGAATAAAACCCTTCAGGAAATGCAGGGAAATAAAAACAATTGGAGGAAATGAATAAATACCTTAAAGGAGCCAAGAAACGGAACAAACAGTTGAAGGAAACAAATAAAACTGAACTTTCAGGAACTGAAAATGGAAATAGAAGCAATAAAGAAAACACAAACTGACAAAACTCTGGAAATGGAAAAATCTAGATAAGTGAACAGGAACTGCAGAAGGAAGCATCACTAATATAATACAAGAGATAGAAGAGAGACTCTTAGGCAATGAAGCTATAATAGAAGAAATAGATACACCAATTAAAGAAAAAGTTAAATCTAAAAACATCCTGACACAAAGTATACAGGATACTCTGAAAAGACCAAACCTAAGAATAATAAGTCTGGGGGCGGGGCAGGGCAGTCCAGCTCAAAGACCCAGAAAATATTTTCAACAACATCATAGAAGAAAATTTTACTAACTTAAAAAAAGGGACAGGCCTATAAAGGTACAAAAGCTTACAGAACACCAAATAGATTAGATCAGAAAAGAAAACCCCCTCACTACATAATCAAAACACTAAACATATAAAACTAATAAAGAAAACTAAAAGCTTCAAGAGAAGAGGCTAAGTAACATATAAAGGCAGACCTATTAGACTTATACCTAACTTCTCAATGAAGATTCTAAAAGACAAAAATTTCTGGACAGATATCTTGCAGACTACAAGAGTTCACAGATGCCAGCCCAGATTATTACACCAAACAAAATGTTCAATGACTATAGTTGGAGAAAACAAGGTATTTCCGGACAAGGTCGAATTTAAGCAATATCTACTCACAAATCTATCCCTATATAAGATACTAGAAGAAAAACTCCAACCCAAGAAAGGTAACTACACACAGAAAAACACAGGCAATAAATAATCTCACACCAGCAAAAGCAAGAGAAGGGAGACACACACACACACACACACACACACACACACACACACAACCACCACAATAACAGGAATTAACAATCATTGATCATCAATATCTCTCAATATCAATGGACTCAATTCCCTAGTAAAAAAGCCACAGACTAACAGAATGGAAGCAAAAACAGGATCCATTCTTCTGTTGCACAGAAGAAACACACCTCAAAGATAGGCATTACATCAGAGTAAAGGGATAGAAAACGATTTTTCAAGCAAATGGACCTAAGAAACAAACTGGTGCAGCTGTTCTAATATCTAATGGAAGATTTCAAATCAAAGTAAGTAAAAAAATGGGAAAGAATATTCATACTCATGAAATGAAAATTCACAAAGATGATGTCTCAGTTCTCAACATCTATGCCCAAACACAAGGGCACCCATATTTGTAAAGGAAATATCACTGAAGATTAAGTCAAATCTACCCTCACACATTGACAGTGGAAGGCTTCAATACCCCACTTTCACCAATTAAAAGGTCATCTAGATAAAACTAAAAAGAGAAATACTGGAGCTAGCAGAATTTATTAATCAAATGAACCTAACAGATTTCTACTGAACATTTCACCCAAATACAAAAGAATATACCTTCTTCTCAGCACCTCATGGAACCTTCTCTAAAACTTACCATATACTTGGTCACAAAATAAGACTCAACAGATATAAGAAAACTGAAATAACCCTTGCATCCTATCAGACCAACGTGGATTAAGGTTGCATATCATCAAAACAGAAATAACAGGAAACCTACAGAGTCCTGGAAACAAAACAGCTCTCTACTATATCAAGACAGACACAAAGAAAGAAATTAGAGAGGTCTTAGGATCCAATGCACAACATGACCAAATTTAGGGGACACGATGAAAGTGGTGGTAAGAGGAGACCATTCATAGCACTAATTCCCTGCATAAAGAAATTGAAGAGATCTAGTACTAGCAACTTAATACCATACCTAAAAGCTCTAAAACAAAAAGAAGCAAGCACAGGAAATAATCAAATTGAGGGTTGGGATCAATAAAATAGAAACAAAGTGAACAATACAAAGAATCAATGATATAAAGAGTTAGTGCTTTGAAAAAGTTAACAAGATAGATGAACCCTTATCCAAACTAACTAAAAGAGGGAGTGAGAGACAATCCAAATTAAAATCAGAAATGAAAATGGGGACATAATAAGATACACCAAGGAAATCTGGAGAATCACTAGGTCATACTTTAAAAACTTGTACTTCAGCACTTGGGAGGCAGAGGCAGGCGATCTCTGTGAGTTTGAGGCCAGCCTGTTCTATCAGAGCTAGTTACAGGACTGGCACCAAAGCTACACAGAAAAAAAAAACCTGTCTCAAAAAGCCAAAACCAAACCAACCAACCAAACACACACACACAAAAACCCCAGTACTTCACAAAATATGAAAATTTGAAAGAAAATGATAAATTTCTTCATAGATATCAAAGTTAAACCAAGTTCAGATAAACAATTTAAATAAATATATAAGATAGATGTTTAACACCCAAGGAAACAGAAGCAGTCAGTAAAGTCTTTCAATCAAAAAAAAAAAAAAGCCCAGGGCCAAAGGGTTGCAATACAGAATCCCATCAGATTTTCAAAGAAGAGCAAATGCCAACAGTACTTAAATTATTCCATAAGAACCGCCTTGGCCCATAACCATACTGATGAATATTTTGCTTATCACCATAGAACCTTCACCTGGCGATGGATGGAGATAGAGACAGAGAACCACGTTGGAACACTGGACTTATCTCCCTAGGTCCAAAGGAGAAGCAGAAGGAAAGAGAACGTGAGCAAAGAAGGCAAGACCAGAGGGAACCTTCATCCGACGATGGATGACGATACAGATACAGACGGAGACCCACATTGGAGCACCGGACTGAGCCCCCCAAGGTCCAAATGAGGAGCAGAAGGAGGAAGAACATGAAAAAGGAAATTAGGACCACGAGGGGTGCGATCACCCACTGATACAAGGGGACTGATCTAATGAGAGTTCACCAAGGCCAGTTGGACTGGGACTGAACGAGCACGTGATCTAACCAGATTCTCTGAATGTGGCCGGATTCTCTGAATGTGGCTGGCCCGGATTCTTTCTGAAAAGCCATTGACAATGACACTGGGACTTGTTTCCTCTGCATATACTGGATTTTTTTGGGATCCAGTCTGTTTGGATGCTCACCTTCCTGGACCTGGAGGGAGCGGGGAGGAACTTGAACTTTCCACAGGGCAGGAAACCCTGACTGCTCTTAGGGATGAAGAGGGAGGAGGAGAGGGAGTGGGGGGAGTGGGAGGTTGTTGGGAGGGGGGTGGAAATGGAAACTTTTATAATTTAATAAACTTTGAAAAAAAATTCAAAGGAAAAAAAAGAAAAAAAAAGAAAAAGAAGGAACATTACCAAATTCATTTTATGAGAATATAGTCACTCTGATACTCAAACCACCCAAATGCTCAACTAAGAAAGAGAATTACATACCAATGCCTGTAATAAACACTGATGCCTAAATACTCAATAAAATACTCTTAAGTCAAATTAAAAAATATCCAAAAGATCATCCACCATGATCAAGTAGGCTTCATTCAAGAGATTCAGCAATAGTTCAACCGATGAAAATCAGTCAATAAAATCCATCATATAAACAAACTTAAAGAAAAAACCCTACATGATCATCTCACTAGATGAAGAAAAAGTCTTTGAAAGTCCAAAACTCCTTCACGATAAAAGTCTTTGAGAGATTAGTGATAAAAAGGAATATACATAAAAATAATAAAGGCAACACAGCAAGGTTATAGCCAACATCAAATTAAAATGCTGTGAGAGAAACTTAGAGCAATTCCACTAAAATCAGGAATAAGATCAGGCTATCCACTCTCTCTTTATTCAATATAGAACTTGAAGTTCTAGTTAGAGCAATAAGATAACTGAAGAAGATAAAGGAGATTAAAATTAGAAAGGAAGAATTCAAAATATTTCTATTTGCAGATGATATAATAGTATACATAAGCAACCCCCAAAAATTCTAGCAGGGAACTCTTACAGCTGATATACTCTTTTATCAAGATTTTTTTTAAAAAAAAATCAGTAGCCTTCCTATATACAAAGGACAAATGGACTGAGAAAGAAATCAGGGAAAAATACTTTACAAAAGCCACTAATAATATAAAAAATATTGAGGTAACTCTAACCAATCAAGTGAAAGATCTGTATGATTAAAAACTTCAAGTCTTTGAAGAATGAAATTGAAGGAGATATCAGCACATGGAAAGATCTCCCATGCTCATGGATTGCGAGAATTAACATAGTAAAATTGGCCATCTTACCAAAAGCAATCTACAGATTCAATGCAATCCCCATTAAAATCCCACCATAATTCTTTACAGACCTTAAAAGCAATTTTCAAATTCATATGGAAAAAGAAAACCCTACGATAGCTAAAACAATATTATACAATAAAAGAACTTCTGGAGCTATCACCATCCCTGATTTCAAGTTCTACTACAGAGCTATAGTAATAAAACAAGCATGGTACTGGCATAGAAATAGATGGTTTGATCAATGGAATTGAATAGAAGACCCAGACATAAATCCACACAGCTATAGACACCTGATTTTA
This sequence comes from Myodes glareolus, assembly GCF_982192425.1. NCBI lineage: Eukaryota > Metazoa > Chordata > Mammalia > Rodentia > Cricetidae > Myodes > Myodes glareolus. The sequence continues at coordinate 61,853,263 of NC_142038.1, forward strand.
TTTTCATAAAGAAGCCAGAAATACACAATGAAAAGAAGTATATTCAACAAATGGTGCTGGTCTAACTGGATGGCAGGATACAGAAAAACATATCTATTTCCCTGAACAAAACTCAAGTCCAAGTGGATCAATGACCTCAACATAAAACAAGATACACTGAGCCTAATTGAAGAGAAAAATGGGGACTAGCCTTGAAAGAATTGGCACAGGAGACACCGATAGAATAGGTGCTAAGATCAAAAATCAATATATGGGATCAATAGGACAAATTGGTAGCTTTCAGAAAAGATTTTCACCAACTTCACTTCTTACAGGGTTAATTTCCAAAATATATAAAGAACTCAAAAAACTTAGACATCAGCAAAACATAATCCAATCAAAAATGGGATGCAGATATAAACAGAGGAATCTCAAATGGCTGAAGAACATTTAAAGAAATGTTCAATATCCTTAGCCATCAGGGAAATGAAAATCAAAATGACTTTGAGATTCTATCTTATACCTGTCAAAATGGCTAAGATAAAAAACACAAGTGACAGCTTATGCTAGTGAGGATGGGGAGCAAAGGTAACACCCGTCCATTGCTGGTGGGAGTACAAACTTGTAGAGATACTTTGGAAATCAACATGGTGGTTCCTCAGGTAATTGGTAATTGATCTACTTCGAGACCAGCTATATCACTCTTGGACATACACCTAAAAGACACTCCTCCCTACCACAAAGACATTTGTTCAACTATGTTCATAACAGCTTAATTAATAATGGCCAGAAATGGCAAACAATCTAGATGTCCCTCAAATGAAGAACAGATAAAAAATATGATGTATTTATACAATGGAATATTACTCAGCTAATAAAAACAATGACATCATGGAATTTTCAGGCAAATGGATGAAAAAAATTATCCTGATTGAGGTGACCCAGACCCAGGGGGACAAACATGGTATGTACTCACTTATAAGCGCACATTAGATGTTAAGTAAAGGATTATCATGCTACAATTCACAGGCCCAGAAAGGTTAAGTAACAAAGAGGGTTCAACTTGGGAAACATAGATCTCTCTGGGAAAGGGAAATAGAATAGATTATGTGAGTGGACTAGGGGGTAGGTAGGGATGGGAATAGGAGGGATTAGGTGCAGGGTGGTGGTTGTGGATGGAGAGCATACTGGGAGAGACAACTGGAACTGGGGGACATTAGGGGAATGATATGGAAACCCAGTACAGTGGAAACTCCCTGGAATCTTCAAGTGACCCTAGCAAAGAGTCTTAGTAATGAGAGATAAAGAGCCTGAACAGGCCATGTTCTATAACCAGGCAAGACTTTCTGCAGAGGGACTGTGGCACCAACCGAGCAGCAAACTTCAATTTACAATCTGTTCTACCTCCAAGATGTGCTGGTGTAATGATGGTGCAAAACTTGAGGAGTGGCCAACCAATGACTGGTTCTACTTGAGGCCCATGCCACAAGAGGGAACCCATGCCTGACAGTTCCTGGACGATCAGAAACCAGAGGATGGAGAATCCAGAGAACTAGGACAGAACCAAACATGACTTGGAAAAGCAAATTCAATCAAACGATTGCTAATAATAATCTGCTATACTCATAGATTGGTACCTAGCCCAACTGCCATCAGAGGAGCATCATCCAAAAACTGATGGGAACAGATGCAGAAACCCATAGCCAAATACCAAGCAGAGCCAAGAGGTAGGAGGGGGTTGCAGTAACCAGAGGAGTCGAGGTCAGCATGAGAACACAACCCACAAAATCAACAAAGCATGGCTCATAAGGCATCACAGAGAATGAAATGGCAATCACAGACCCTATATGGGTTTGAGTTAGGTCCTCTGCATATACATTATGGTTGTGTATGCATGTTCTTGTGGGATTCTAACAGTGTGAGTGGGAGCTTATGTCTCTGACATTATCCCTGCTTTTGGGACCCGTTTCCTCTTACCAAGTTGCTTTATCCAGCCTTCATATGAGGGCTTATGACTAGTCTTACTGTAATTTGTTATGCCATGTCTAGTTGACAACCATGGGAAGCCTCCTCTTTTTTTAAATTTTTTTTTAAATTAATTAATTTATTTATTAAAAATTTCCACCTCCTCCCTGCCTCCCTTTTCCCTCCCCCTCCCCACTTTCCCCTTCCTCTCTAGTCTTAAGAGCAGTCAGAGTTCCCTGCCCTGTGGGAAGTCCAAGGTCCTCCCCCCTCCATCCAGGTCTGTAAAGGTGAGCATCCAAGCAAACCAGGCTCCCACAAAGTCAGTCCATGCAGTAGAATCAAAACCCAGTGCCTTTGTCCTTGGTTTCTCAGTCAGCCCTCACTGTCAGCCACATTCACAGTGTCCAGTTTGATCATATGCTCCATCACTCCCAGTCCACCTGGTCTTGGTGAGCTCCCATTAGATCAGTCCCACTGTTTCAGTGGGTGGACGCACCCCTCGTGGTCCTGACTTCCTTGCTCATGTTCTCCCTCCTTCTGCTCCTCATTTGGACCTTGGGAGCTCAGTCTAGTGCTCCACTGTGGGTCTCTGTCTCTATCTCCATCCATCTCCAGGTGAAGGTTCTATGGTGATATGCAAGATATTCATCAGTGTGGCTATGGAACAAGGCCAGTTCAGGCACCCTCTCCTCTGCTGCCCAAGGAACAATCTGGGGACCTCTCCTTGGACCTGGGAACCCCTCTAGAATCAAGTCTCTTGCAAACCCTAAAATGGCTCCCTTAATTATTTACTTCCCTGCTCCCATATCCACCCTTCCTCCATCCCACCCATCCCATTCCCCCAAGCTTTCCCGAATCCTCCCCTTCTCCCTTCTCTCTACCCATCTCCCCTTACTTCCACCCCCCCACCCCCCGTGCACCAAAGTTTTGCCTGGAAATCTTGTCTACTTCCAATATCCAGGAGGATAACATTATGATTTTCTTTAAGTTAATCTTCTTATTTAGCTTTTCTAGGATCACTAATTATAGGTTCAATGTCCTTTAATTATGGCTAGAACCCACTTATGAGTGAGTACATACCATATTCCTCTTTTTGGGTCTGGGTTACCTCACTCAGTAAAGCGTTTTCTATTTCCATCCATTTGCATGTAAAATTCAAGATGCCATTGTTTTTTTACCGCTGAGTAAAACTCTAATGTGTATATGTTCCATACCTTCTTTAACCATTCTTCTATTGAGGGGCACCTAGGTTGTTTCCAGCACTCATGGAGGCAGAGGCAAGCAGATGTCTATGAGTTCAAGGCCTGCCTGGTCTACAAAGAGAGTTCCAGGACACAGAGAAACTTTGTCACAAAAAACCAAAAGACAAAAAAAAAAACTTACACAAGAAGAGAAGACACGCTGACAGTGCAAAAAACAGCACCCTTACAGAGTGACCATGAATACAGCAAAAAATTCTAGAACCAAAGCAAACCCAATCTAAAGTACCAGAGGGTAGTAAATGTCAAGAAAGAAAGTTTTGATGGTATCAGATGTGGGCTGTGATTGGCATCTCCCTAAAGAAGGCAAAGATATACTGGGCGAATTAACACAGCCGGTCTCACTGATGATCAAGGTGAGGATAAGATTGTGTTTCTACTATATCTAAAGCAGTGGGTAGTTACTAGGTGTGGCATGAGGATGTGAGACCACTATAAAAGTACTAAAGTGTCATTCCTCCTTTTTACTTTTTTTCTCTCCCAAGTGTACCATGAAACTCTTCAAAGCACATGACCTGACAGAACAATAAACTGAACACAGAAGCATTCGGAAAAAGTCAGACATTAGGGAAATTTGCAAAAAACAAAAATAGAAAGCACAATTTTCATAGATAAGTATCACTTATGTGAACTTAAAAGTGATTTTGTTTTAATTTCTATTACAGAAAATATTAATAGATATTACATCAAATAGTTATGACCTATTATCTTAATTTTCTTTTGCCGTGTTAACACATTATAACCAAGGCAGCTCATAATTGTTTAATTTATGCTTGCAAACACTATTCTTTTATTCTCAATTCAAAATTTTGTGAAAGCTTTGAAAATAAGTAAAAAGAAGCGGAAACAGGAGATTATTTGAGCTCAGGCTTTTGAACAGTCTAGGCAGCACAGTAAGATGGTTTTTGAACTTTTGCTGCTTAGTAGGTCTTATTCATAGAAGCACCATTGAATGAAGGTTGCAAATATAATAGAAATCTGGTTACAAAAAAGTAGCATTTTAGAGGAATTCAAAGAAACATGTAAAAGGCCCCATAATTGGAACAGTCAGCTTCCAGCTACAAAGTCACGGTTACTTGCTATTTGTATGGGTCATGTGCTGGCACTCATGTGACTCAGAGCCATTCAACAGTATGAAAAGTCCCAGATCTAAAAAAGGATACAGTGAAAGCTTTTAACTGCCCTAGTGTGAAGAATCTAAGGGAAAACAATCATGCTTTTTAAAAAATGTTTATTAATGTAATTTTTAATAGATTCTTTGTGAATTTCACACCATGCACCCCAATTCCACTCATTTTCCAGTCCCTCTGTATTCGCCCTTCACCCTTGTATGGTCCCATGCAAAGGGTAAGCTTCAAAGCCTCTGGCTTCTGGTACACCACCAATACTGGACCCTCACGGAAGCACCTCTCTGATATCGTGCAGTTTCCCTGAGTCATGGAGATCCTGTGGCTATGATTCTATAGAACCAGTTCCTTCACAGGCTCTAGCAGGTCATAGATGGGCTAGATGTTGGGGATTGCCCACTCAAAGCCCCGGATGTGTATCTTGGTGGTAGCTGGGGTGTTCTAATTGGGTCTCAGGGACCAGCTCCCTTAGGTAAGAGGTAGAGCCAGTTCTCCCATGCCCATGGTGAAGGGTGGGGCCAGTTTTCCCAACCGTATAGGGGACTGGGGCTCTCTATTAGGGGCAGAGCCAGCTTTCCCATGCTGGACTCATGTCTCTACTGAGAGGCGGGCCAGTTCAGCACAGCCCTCATACTTCAACGCATGGTTCACATGGGCCCCTGTGGAACACTGACAATAGACATAACACAGAGCCCAGCTGCAACAGGACCACAGACCCAGACATGACCAGCAGCAGCAACTTGGGCTCAGAAGTCACGATGGCCCCAAGTAGCAGAGTGGGCCTCTCAAATTAGCATGCGCTGGGCAGCAGTGTGGTCTTTGGACATCAACATGGCTCCAGGTGGCAGCTCAGATCCTTGGCGGTTGCATGGCCAATGATCTTAACATATTTCATGGCTGTAGTAGGCTCACAAACCTAAATATGGCCCCTGGCCACAGCTTGGGCCAGATGTCAACATGGCCCCTGGGTAGCAGCATGACCACTGGACACCAAGATCATCTTAGGTATTAACCTAGACTCTGGACATCTGTACTGCCTTGGTGGGGGGTAACTAGAGGCATGTACATTGATACAGACCCTGCCTATGGTAGGGCCATGGACCCAGATATGGTCCTTGGCAGCAGTTCAGGCCCAGATGACATCATGGCTACAGGTGGCAATACAAGAACACTCAGATTGGCATGGACCCAGCGGCTGACAAGTCTCTTGGACACAAACATGGCCACAAGTAGTGGCCAAGAAGCTGTGCATCCTTGTGGCCTTTGGTGGCAACAGGGGCCATGGACAACAACACAGATCCCAGATGCAGTAGGACCACAGCCCTAGACATGGTCCTCAGCAGCATGCTGACAATCATACTTCTTTGATGTTAGTAGTGACATGTAATTTACAGATAGAGTCATTAATATATTTTTATCACTTATTGTTTGTGATACTGGCTATATTGCACAGCTACCAAATGAACCACACTTTGAAACTTCTGGTATTTGAAGTTGAGCTCTTGGATTGTGATCTTCCATAAAATGCCTTCTGTGTGCATGCAGCAAGTGTGATTCATCAAAGCCTCACTGTTAGGTATAATGCTTCATTGGTTACTGGAGAGAAGTGAAGAATAGGACAGAGCTGCTAAATATAGAGATATAAATAATCACTCAGTCATGGGAAACTATGACAGTGTATTTTGTGTACTCCTTCATGCATCAGAGATGTAAATTCGTCTTACATTGTCCAAAGGTGCTGCAAACAGAATCTGAGAATCCTAGCCAGGTGGTGGCAGCACATGCCTTTAATCCCAGAACTCGGGTGGCAGAGGCAAGTGGATCTCTATGAGTTTGAGGCCAGCCTGGTCTACAGAGTGAGTGTCAGGACAGGCTTCAAAGCTACACAGAGAAACCTTGTCTCTAAATACTCTAAGAACAAAACAAATAAACAAGAAAATAAAACAAAACAGAGGATCTTAACTATGGCTCCTGAGGGTGCCTTCACATATTTCCATGCTAGAAAGCATGTTAGCGTGACTTCAGAGCTACTTTAAGTTTCCAATGAAATAAGTTAAAGTTATTAGCTAAAAATACTGACCAAGAATTATAATGAAATGTTATTTGATGTCAGTCACATTACAGCAGAACACCTGTCACACTGATTCACACAAGCACAACCACTGTAGAAAGGACCCTGGCTAGCGTTTCTCCTACGAGAAAGGATCAGAATCAGCCAGGGTTGGTGCGGGACAATTGTCTACATTCTGCCAATTATGTTTTAAATAAACGCTGGTTGGCTAGTAGCCAGGCAGGAAGTATAGGTGGGACAACCAGACAGGAAGTAGAGGCGGGTCTAGGAGAACAGGAGAATTCTGGGAAGGAGGAAGCCCCTCCAGTCCTGTCCAGACACCGAAGAAGGAAGATGTGATTACCCTGCTGCAAAAGGTACTGAGCCATGTGGCTAACATAGATAAGAATAATGGGTTAATGTAAGTTATAAGTGTTAATAAAAAGCCTCAGCTAATGGGCCAATCGATTTATAATTAATATAGACTTCTGTGTGATTTCCTTGGGACCTAATGATTGCGGGAACTGGGCAGGACACAGAAACCTCAGTCAACACAGGGTGCTATCTAAACACACATCCTGGGGCCTTGTCCCTCAACATTATGATTTAGTAGGTGACTAAGTGTCCTTGCAATCCCCTATAATTTGTTTTTAAACATACATTTTGGCTTTCATAGTTTATAATTAAAGTGATTAGATCACACAGACTAATTTGAAGATATGATGTGATGATGAAACACTATTGAAATTAGTTGGATAACTCAACCACTAAACTCTAAAAATACATATTACTATGAATCACTTAACAAAACTATAACTGTGATGAAGAAGGAGGCATGGAAGGCAAGCGGCATACATGGCCATCCTCAGCCTTCCAAGCACTATCAAGATACCTATGAAAAATCAGCTTAAGAATCTGTCATATCAAAGCATTCCAGGATGAAGTTTAAGTGTATTATGAAAAGATACACATCTTTAGATACTATTAGGATGCTTGTTCAAATGCTTTTGTGAAGTCATCATTTTCTTCTTGCTCTATTTTCTTTCAAGGTCAGAAAGCTTACAGAAATAAATTAAGATTCTGTTAATAACTCTGGTAAGTCATTTTTAAAGCAAATAATATATGCATATGATTTAAATACTTTAACACTATGACACGGAGTAGAAACATACCAAATGATACATTATAAAGTCAAGACTGACTTGTAAAAAGAAATGAATACTCTAATTTATTTGCCTTTTTTCCTCTTTACACATTTTATTTTTTTAAAGGAAGATCATTTCAACGATATTTTGAGAAGGTCTTCCTAGTCTATGTAGCCCAGGCCTTAAACTTACAGTCTTCCTACCTCAGTGCATGGGTTGTGGGGGAAATACACTACCATGCTCTCCTAAGATACAAGCTTTCACCTTAGAATAACTGTAGATGTCTCATCATTTCCAAAGAAAATATAGGTAATTCTCATACCTCTTCAACCAGATTTCCCAAATGTAAACATCATATAAATCTACCGCACCAAGAAAGCAAACAAGAAAGCAGATTGGTACATAAATACTGACTATACTCTAGACACTTGGATTCCATTAGTCATTGCATGTTTTCCTTTGCGGTCATCTAGTAAATATTATGTTTAGCTATTATATCTCCTTAGTTTCCTCTAGCCTGTTATAGATGCTCAACCATCCTTCTACTTTCATGATTTATATGATCAGTTTACAGAAGTACTCACCAGACAACTAATGCCTCTCAATTTGTATACTTCTCCTGTTTTCTCACAGTTAGTTTTCTGAGCATTAAAAAATAAACTGAGAAGCAGACATGGTAGTGCATGTCTATAATCCCAGCACTTGGAGGCTGAGGCAAACAGATCCCAAGTTTAAGTCCAGCCTAAGAGATTTAAGGCCACCCTGGGCTACACATCAAGATCCTGACACAACACAAAGTCCAAACCAAGAATATAGATGTGAAGTTCTTCATCATGCTAAAGCAGTTACATGATACTAAAATGACTGAAATGTTGGTGAGAATGAGCAGGGCTGTTTGATTAGGTTAGTGTCTGCAAGATTTCCTGCTTTCCAAATACCTTTCTGCTGTGAGAGCTGTTAACTGCTGTCTATGCTCAAGAGGAATGAAAATTTACTTTGCTTTCCCCTGGGGATAAGAACTTAAGAACTTAATTAAGAATTTACAGTGGGCCTGCCATCACAGCTTCCATCCAGGTACAAATTCCTATTATTTCTCTCTTCCCCCTGGGGCCATAAAATTTCCCCAGCTCAGCTGCCTTGCGAGCTGGGCCTGGGCTGCAGGCGCATCCCGGCAGGAGGCAGTTCCTGTGTCTCAAAAGCCTGCCTGAGGACAGGTGGACCTGGTGTCAGCTCAGCGACATTCCTGACCAGCAAGGGGCCCTGACTTCTAGCAGAGGGCCATCGGAGGGGTGAGTTTGTTTCTGGCCCGCGACAGGGCAGGGGCCCGGCGAGGAGGAGCTCGGACTTTCCCTGACCCCATAGACTCCCAGGTCACCCTGCAGTGCTGGCTCCACCCTGCTAAGCTCTCCTGCCTGCCATCCCAGCTTCCATCCAGGTACAAATTCCTATATTTCTCCCTTACCCCTGGGGCCATAAAATTTCCCCAGCTAAGCTGCCTTGCGAGATAGGCCTGGGCTGTAGGTGCATCCCGGAAGGAGGGAGTGCCTGTGCTTCAATAGCCTGCCTGAGGAAAGGTGGGCATTCTGTCAGTGAAGTCCCTGCCCAACAAGGGAACCTGACCCGGTACCAGAAGATCCAATAGAGAGCATTTGAAGGAAGAGATGGGCAGACGCCAAGGCAAGACCTCGTCCAACAATCTGAAAAACAACATGAAAACACCAGATCCCAATGCCCCTACAATAGAAGGACTTAAACACCTTAATCCAGAAGAAGTGGAAAAAAGTGCCATTATGAAAGCAATAGAGTCCCTTAAACAGGGTATGAATAACTCCCTTAAAGAATTGGATGAGAAGTATAACAAAAAGTTTGAAGAAACGATTATAGAAATGGATGAGAAGTATAACAAAAAGTTTGAAGAAATAAGTAAATCCGTGAATGATACCCTGAGAAACCAAGAAAAAACAATCAAACAGGTAAAGGAAACAGTTCAAGAATTGAAAACGGAAACGGAGGCAATGAAGAAAACACAAACCAAGAACCGGATGGATATGGAAAACCTAGGTAAACGAACGGAGACTACAGAATCAAGCATAACCAATAGAATACAAGAGATAGAAGAACGAATCTAAGATTCTGAAGATACCATAGAGAAAATAAATGCTCTGATCAAAGAAAACGGCAAATCCAACAAATTCTCTTCACAAAACATTCAAGAAATCTGGGACACAATAAAAAAACAAATCTAAGAATAATAGGGATTGAAGAAGGAGAAGAATTGCAGATCAAAGGCCCAGAAAATATACTCAACAAAATTATAGAAGAAAACTTTCCCAATCTAAAGAACGATATTCCTATGAAGGTTCAAGAAGCATACAGAACACCGAATAGACTGGATCAAAAAAAACATCCCCTCGCCATATAATAATCAAAACACAAAACATACAGATTAAAGAAAGAATATTAAGAGCTGCAAAGGAAAAAGGCCAAGTAACTTATAAAGGTAAACCTATCAGGCTTACACTGAACTTCTCTATGGAAACCATGAAAGCCAGAAGATCCTGGTTAGAGGTACTGCAGAAACTAAGAGACCATGGATGCAAACCCAGACTACTATACCCAACCAAGCTATTGTTCACTATCAACGGAGAAAACAAAATATTCCAGGATAAAAATAAATTTAAACAATTCGTAGCCACAAATCCAGCCTTACAGAAAGTAATAGAAGGAAAATCGCAACCCAAGGAATCCAACATTGCCATCACTGCCTACAATAACCCAGACATCTAGCGACCCTTCACAACCACAACTCAAAGAAGAGAAACACACAAACTCTACTACACACACACACACACACACACAAAAATAATAACCGGAATCAACAACCACTGGTCATTAATTATCACTTAATATTAATGGACTCAACTCACCTATAAAAAGGCACAGACTAAGAGATTGCATACGAAAACAGGATCCAACATTCTGCTGTTTACAATAAACACACCTCAACCACAAAGATAGACATCTACTCAGAGTAAAGGGTTGGGAAAAGGTTTTCCACGCAAACAGACCTAAGAAACAAGCAGGTGTGGCCATTCTAATATCTAACAAAATTGACTTCAAGCTAAAATCAATCAGAAGAGATGGAGATGGACATTTCATACTCAAAACAGGAACAATTCATCAGGAGGAAGTCTCAATCCTGAATATCTATGCCCCTAATATAAAAGAACCCACTTACGTAAAAGAAAAACTTTTAGAACTTAAGGCAGTCATCAACCCACACACACTAATAGTAGGAGACTTCAACACACCTCTCTCACCAATGGACAGGTCATTCAAACAGAAACTCAACAGAGAAATAAGAGAATTACTAGAGGTAATGAATCAAATGGACTTAACAGATATCTATAGAACATTCCACCCAAATAGGAAAGAATATACCTTCTTCTCTGCAGCTCATGGAACCTTCTCGAAAATTGACCACATACTCGGTAACAAAGCAAACTTCCACAGATACAAAAAAATACTAGTAACCACCTGTGTCTTGTCAGATCACCACGGAATAAAGTTAGAATTCAATAACAATTCAAACACCAGAAAGCCTACAAACGCGTGGAAGTTGAATAGTCAACTACTGAATCATCCCTGGGTCAAGGAAGACATAAAGAAAGAAATTAAAGTCTTCCTTGAATTTAATGAAAACAAAGACACAACATACTCAAATCTATGGGACACTGTGAAAGCAGTGCTAAGAGGAAAGTTCATAGCACTAAGCGCCCAATTTAAAAAAAAAAAAAAACGGAGAAAGCACATATTGGAGACTTAACAGCACACCTGAAAACTCTGGAAAAAAAAGAAGCAGACTCTCCCAGGAGGAGTAGATGACTGGAAATAATCAAACTGAGGGCTGAAATCAACAAAATAGAAACACAGAAACAATACAAAAAAATCAACAAAACAAAAAGTTGGTTCTTGGAGAAAATCAACAAGATTGACAAACCCCTAGCCAAACTAATCAAACGGCAGAGAGAGAACACTCAAATTAATAAGATCAGAAATGAAAAGGGGGACATAACCACAGACACAGAGGAAATTCAGAGAATCATTAGATCTTACTACGAAAGTTTATATGCCACAAAGTTGGAAAATGTACAAGAAATGGATTGGTTTTTAGATAAATATCATTTACCAAAGTTAAATCAAGACCAGGTGAACAATCTAAATAGACCTGTTAGTCGCGAAGAATTAGAAGCTGTTATCAAAAACCTCCCAACCAAAAAAAGCCCAGGGCCAGATGTTTTCAATGCAGAATTCTACCAGAACTTCCAAGAAGAGCTGATACCTATACTCCTTAAGGTATTTCACAATATAGAAACAGAAGAGTCATTGCCAAACTCTTTTTATGAAGCTACAGTTATCCTGATACCAAAACCACATAAAGACACAACCAAGAAAGAGAATTACAGGACAATCTCACTCATGAACATTGATGCAAAAATTCTCAACAAAATCCTGGAAAACCGATTTCAAGAACACATTAGAAAAATTATCCATTATGATCATGTAGGCTTCATTCCAGAGATGCAGGGCTGGTTCAACATACGCAAATCTATCAATGTAATCCATCATATAAATAAACTGAAAGAAAAAAACCATATGATCATCTCATTAGATGTTCAAAAAGCATTTGACAAAATCCAACATCCCTTTATGATAAAGGTGTCGAAGAGATTGGGGATACAAGGATCATATCTAAATATAATAAAAGCTATTTACAGCAAGCCAACAGCTAACATCAAACCGAACGGAGAGAAACTCAAAGCCATTCCATTGAAATCAGGAACACGACATGGCTGTCCACTCTCTCCATACCTCTTCAATATAGTGCTTGAAGTTCTAGCAATAGCAATAAGACAACATAAGCGGATCAAGGGGATTTGAATTGGAAAGGAAGAAGTTAAACTCTCATTATTTGCAGACGATATGATAGTATACATGAGCGACCCCAAAAACTCTACCAAAGAACTCCTACAGCTGATAAACACCTTTAGTAATGTGGCAGGATAAAAGATCAACTCCAAAAAATCAGTTGCCCTCCTATACACAAAGCATAAAGAAGCAGGGAGGGAAATCAGAGAAACTTCACCTTTCAAGATAGCCACAAATAGCATAAAATATCTTAAGATAACTCTGACCAAGGAAGTCAAAGACCTATTTGACAAGAACTTTAAGTCTTTGAAGAAATAAATTGAGGAGGATACCAGAAAATGGAAAGATCTCCCTTGCTCTTTGATTGGGAGGATCAACATAGTAAAAATGGCAATTCTACCAAGAGCAATCTATAGATTCAATGCAATTCCCATCAAAATCCCATCAAACTTCTTCACAGACCTTGAGAGAATAATAATTAATTTTATATGGAAAAACAAAAAAATCCAGGATAGCCAAAAACAATCTTATATAATAAAGGAACATCTGGAGGTATAACCATCCCTGACTTCAAACTCTATTACACAGCTACAGTATTGAAAACAGCTTGGTACTGGCATAAGAACAGAGAAGTCGACCTATGGAATCGAATAGAAGACCCAGATATTAACCCACAAACCTATGAACACTTGATTTTCGACAAGGGAGCTAAAGGTATGCAACGGAAGAAGGAAAGCATCTTTAACAAATGGTGCTGGCATAACTGGATGTCAACCTGTAGAAGAATGAAAGTAGATCCATATCTATCACCATGCACAAAACTCAAGTCCAAATGGATTAAAGACCTCAACATTAATCTGACCACTTTGAACCAGATAGAAGAGAAAGTGGGAAGTAGTCTACAAGACATAGGCACAGGAGACCACTTCCTAGGTAGAACCCCAGTAGACAATAAGAGAATCAATGAATAAATGGGACCTCCTGAAACTGAGAAGCTTCTGTAAAGCAAAGGACACCGTCAGTAAGACAAAAAGGCTACCTTCTGACTGGGAGAAGATCTTTACCAATCCCTCATCAGATAAAGGCCTGATTTCCAAAATATACAAAGAACTCAAGAAACTAGACACTAAAACTCTAATTAACCCAATTAAAAAATGGGGTGCTGATCCGAACAGAGAATTCTCAACAGAAGAACTTTGAATGGCCAAAAGACACTTAAGGTCATGCTCAACATCCTTAGCGATCAGGGAAATGCAAATCAAAACAACTATGAAATACCATTTTATACCGGTCAGATTAGCTAAAGTCAAAAACACCAATGATAGCCTATGCTGGAGAGGATGTGGAGAGAGGAGAACTCTCATCCATTGTTGGTGGGAATGCAAACTTGTACAGCCACTGTGGAAATCAGTGTGGCGGTTTCTCAGGAAACTGGGAGTCAACCTCCCTCAAGACCCAGCAATTTCACTCTTGGGAATATACCCAAGAGATGCCCTATCATACTACAAAAGCATTTGTTCAACTATGTTCATAGCAGCACTATTTGTAATAGCCAGAACCTGGAAACAACCTAGGTGCCCCTCAATAGAAGAATGGTTAAAGGAGGTGTGGAACATATATACATTAGAGTTTTACTCAGCGGTAAAAAACAATGACATCTTGAATTTTGCATGCAAATGGATGGACATAGAAAACGCTTTACTGAGTGAGGTAAGCCAGACCCAAAAAGAGGAATATGGTATGTATTCACTCATAAGTGGATTCTAGCCATAACTAAAGGTCTTTGAGCCTATTATTTGTGATCCTAGAGAAGCTAAATAGAAGGTGAACCTGAAGAAAATCATGTAGTTATCCTCCTGGAGATTGGAAATAGACAACAGTGCCAGGTAACCTTGGGTGCATGGGGGGAGGGGGGTTGTTGGAAGGGGCGAGGGTTAAAGAGAAGGGAATAGGGGAGGAATGGGGAAAGCTCGGGGGACTGGGATGGGGGGGTGGGAGGAAGGATGGATATGGGATCAGGGAAGAATATATCTCAACTAAGGGAGTCATTTTAGGGTTTACAAGAGACTTGATTATAAATGGGATCCCATGTCCAAGGAGAGATCCCCAGATTGTTCTCTGGACAGAGGAGAGGGTGCCTGAACTGGCCTTGGCCCATAACCATACTGATGAATATTTTGCTTATCACCATAGAACCTTCATCTGGCAAGGGATGGAGATAGAGACAGAGACCCACATTGGAACACTGGACTTAACTCCCTAGGTCCAAATGAGAAGCAGAAGGAAAGAGAACGTGAGCAAAGAAGGCAAGACCAGAGGGAACCTTCATCTGATGATGGATGGCGATAAAGATGGAGACCCACACTGGAGCACTGGACTGAGCCCCCCAAGGTCCAAATGAGGAGCAGAAGGAGGAAGAACATGAAAAAGGAAATTAGGACCACGAGGGGTGCGATCACCCACTGATACAAGGGGACGGATCTAATGAGAGTTCACCAAGGCCAGTTGGACTGGGACTGAACGAGCACGTGATCCAACCAGATTCTCTGAATGTGGCCGGATTCTCTGAATGTGGCTGGCCCGGATTCTTTCTGAAAAGCCATTGACAATGACACTGGGACTTGTTTCCTCTGCATATACTGGATTTTTTTTTGGGATCCAATCTGTTTGGATACTCACCTTCCTTGACCTGGAGGGAGAGGGGAGGAACTTGAACTTCCCACAGGGCAGGAAACCCTGACTGCTTTTAGGGATGGAGAGGGAGGAGGAGAGGGAGTGGGGGGAGTGGGAGGGTGTAGGGAGGAGGGGCAGAAATGGAAACTTTTATAATTTAATAAACTTTGAAAAAAAAGAAAGAAAAAAAGAATTTTCAGTGAAAATACAAAAATCTCTCAATAAAATACATAAATACAATAAATCTCTTGTATTTATATATATTTTGAGTTTTAACCCAAAGTCATACTAATAATTTTGCTCTTTAAGGTGATCAAACTTCCTTGCTCTCTGGTGTTACCTGTATCTTCATTTTATTTTTGTCATCCTGAGCATTAACTTTATTGAAAAAAGTTTCTTTCATTAGAGAATGGAATTTAGGAACAAAGATTTGGATGCTAGAGGAATTCATTGCTACGGCATTACTGCTCCTAAGCAGTTTTTATAAATCTAGGCACACACACACACACACACACACACACACACACACACACACACACACTCACGCGAACACACAGAGACTCACAGTTAAGTTTTGGTAAACAGCTAATGTGATATCATATATACATACTATTGACTGAATTGTTTCCCCTTATATGTATAGTCTCACACCAATCCATACAAGGACACATCAAGAAAGTAAACGTGCATGCCAGTTAGAAACTTGAGAAAATAATATATAATATTTATGTCAAGACTTCTAATTTGCTTTCCTCTTAGGACTGGAGGGGTGGGGGAAAGGTGTGGCAGGGAGCAGGAGGGAAGTGGGAGAAGGGGGAGGAAGTGAGAATTTTGATTGGTATTATTTATAAAGTAATAAAAAATAAAAAAAGAATTTTGAATAGTACTAAATATGTAACATGTTTTTAGTTGCTTAAAGTTAGTTCAAGTCAGTACAATAGTCATCACCACCTAATGTTACATTATTATACACACCTCAAAGAAACATGACATCCATGTACAGTCATTCCACATTTTCCTTTCCCAAGTGGATCATCACTGACTTACAACTTTTATCTATGCAGCTGATTCCTCAGGACATTTTGTTCAACAGTAACCATGCTTTAGGTGTGTGCATCGGCATCTTGCTCCTCTCTACTGCCAAGTATTCCATGGTAGAAAAGGAAATTTTATTTACCATTTACTGGCCGTACATTTGCAGTGCCTCCACCATCCAGTCACTATAAGAAAATGGAGCTATGAGCATGCACAAGTAGTTTTGTATGGATATGTTATTTTGTGGGATAGATGAACAATTCAAGTATTCAATGATTAACTGATGATTATACAGCTATCAAAAAGGTAGATAAATTTTGAAAATTGTAATATAGGACTAGGAAAAAGCACTGCAGAGAAAACAACCTTTAAAATAGCTCAAAACAATTTGAGAGATGAGAACAGGTCTCCAGAGCACTGCCTCCAGCATTTGGTAACCATCATTCTATTTGTATGTTCCACAAGATCAGCTTTTATGTCACACATATGAATGGAGTCAACCATGAAAACAGACAGACACCAAAGGAACAGAAGGTTTTACTTACAAATAGCTCCACACATCTAGAGTTAATTTATTTTTGATAAAAATAAGATAGCATATTGGAGAAAAGACAATCTTATCAATAAATGGTTCTGGGCAAATGGCATCATATACAAAGGAACAAAAACAGATCCCTATCACTTACAAGCTCAGTCCCAAATGGACTGAAACCTACATATAGGACTCACAAAAATGAAGCTACTATAGAAGCATAGTTCTTAGGACAATGCTGTGTGTACTATTTTTTCTTTTTTTTTTTTGACGCATTGTAAGAGTACATGAAATTTAAAAAAAAACAGATAGCCAGGCAGTGGTGACACACATCTTTAATCCCAGCATTCGGGAGGCAGAGGCAGGCAGATCTCTGTGAGTTAGAGGCCAGCCTGGTCTACAAGAGCTAGCTCCAGGAGAGGCTCCAAAGCTACAGAGAAACCCTGTCTCAAAAAACAAACAAACAAAAAAAGAGAGATACCTAAAACCTGAATAGCAAAGGAAACAAACATAGGGTGAAGAGTGAAAAACTATTTTTAAACTATATATCTGAAAAGTATTAATATATGGAATTATAAAAAACTAAAAAAAAACAGTAAAAATTCAAAAACACAAGTAGCCTGGTATTAAAAATGGGAATTAACTAAGCAGACATTTTCAAAAAACATTACAAATGGCCAATAGGTATATGGCAACTAAAAAAAAAACATAAGGAAGGAAAAAAGAAGAGAGAGAGAGAGAGAAGAAAAGAAAGACAGGCAGGTGGGCTCATCAATCTCTGTCAACTTGTAACTTCTGACATAAACACCCCCCTTTGCCTTAGGATTCTCATATGTAGGTATTTCCTAAGGTTTCTCTCTCTCCTCTCTCTTTTTTTCTCCCCCCCACCCTTTTTTCAGAGATAAACACCTGTACTTTTAGATCTAACGCTAACAGACATGATTTCCAATTGAAATCTCTAACTTTGATGTTTTTGAAGAGATTTTGATTCATTTCCTAGTCATCTATTGGAGAGCTTAGCCCGAGAATCCTCCCTGCTGAACAGTCCAGCTTCCAAGGTTGGGAAAGACTCCTTGTAAGTGTTCAGGGACACTCTCCCTCACAGACAGGGCGATTAGGGGGCACCACATCATCTCTAAAGCTGCAGCTAATTAATAAAAATAGCAAGCCCCAGCACCTGACTACACCAGTGATCTTCAAAATCAAATCAGTCAGCTCTTCACAAATCTCTTTTTCTGATGTCTTTCCCTCCATATCACTCAGGTTCCAAACCTGGAACCTGACACTTAAAACCTCTTAAATCTAGCCTAATCTACCATTTGACTCTACAGTGGACTTTTCCCTTAATCTTCTAGTGGCAGTGAAACATTCCTGCCACTGTCCTTATACACAAGTGTCAATTTCTTACTTTCTCTAAGAGTCTCCCACTGGCAGAAGAGGGAGGAGGTCCCTATTCCTGGACTGTCAAAGTACTACCTTCCCTTTCAGGACTCTGGTGAGATATCTTTTATTTCCTATGCTTCTTAAACACTTACATATTTGCCTTCTCTTTTTTGAAAAAAAACAACCCATATTTTATTACAAAACTTAATTACAACTAATAATTTTAAATGTTCCTGTACTTTAAGAAACTATTTTATTAAACAAATTTTATTATGAAAATCCTACAAATAAATAAAACTATTATTCACATACCCACAGTAATGAGGCCCAGCGTCTGTACAACTCAATGCACTTAGGTGCAGTAGGAACAGAAGCTGTGAAGCTTCACATTAAGTCCTACACTTTCAGTTCCGAGTATGTATTTTATCTACCTCCCCCCCCATGGCAGAACTAGATCTAGAGAAAACACTTAGCTGTTCTCGTCATTCGCGTCTGCACCACACTCAGTTCTTACTCTCCCTAGAACTCCTTAAGGTAACAGCTCCCCTACACTTCTGCCACACTCGGCAAAACTGATGTCTATTTATTTAGCTGCTGGGATCCAACCCAGAATCGCAGCATACTAGACAAATGGTCTACTGTTGAGCTACATTCCCAGCCCCTACCTATTTTTTAAAAGTAAGTATTTAATAAAGTGTTTGGTTGACTAAATGGGTAAGGGTAATAAAGTGTGGTTAATAAAGTGTGGTTAATAAAGTGTCTAGCATTATATGAAAGCACAAAAATGGTGAGAAATTTAGAAATCTGCTTAATTAGAAAAGCGGCGACTTTATAAAAGTCATCTTTGTTCAGTAAATAAACAAACATCCAAGGAATTAAATAGTAAAAAAGGGTCTGTAAATAGTCAAAGATTCTGGTGAATTCAGTCAGTTCCATCTTTCTGTGATAATTACTTTCCAAGGGCTTGGCTCAGCTGTGCCCTATGATTTGATCATTTGTCATTAAGGCTTTGCATATTATTTATTTTCACTCTATAGCATTTATGCAGGAAGGCAGCAATGGAAGCTCCCTTGTCTGTGATTCTTCCCACAGATAATAGAAAATAAATTGCAATTAGATTTTGGTAATTGTATATAATTAACTTAAAATGAGCTGTTAATTATAAAAAAATATGTTTTTTAACTTTCTCATTATCTCATTTATTTTACTTCCAAATTCTTAATGCCTCACTTGAGTCAGTTTGATATTTTAAATACACAGAGTACTTTTAATACTCAGATAATTTAAATTTCCAAATAAACAAAATTTAGCTCATAATTAAATTTTATCTAGGGAGTTCTTCTATTAACGTCAAAGAGCTTGTGAGGTAGAAAGAAGGTCATTCTCCTAATGGTTTGTGATTAGTCTTCTACAGCAGCAGGCTTTCCAGCTCCAACAGTGCAGGCTGCCCAAGGCTGTACAGGACTCTTGACTGATCCACCTCTACCATTTCTGTACCAACTGAGTCAGCGAGAATTTACTGCCTTTTCCTTTTTAAATTTCATTTTATATTTAAAATATTTAAGAGCTACTGGGTGAGAATTCTTGGCTTCCCAACAACCCTCACACTGTCAAAGCAGAGACTAATGCTGCTTCCAATTCTTAGATAACAATATTTCAAAAGTCCATGTTTTCATCATCATTGGCATACTAGGAAACAGTTTTCTGGAAGCAGTTATAATCTTATCATTCTCACAGTTTAAGGTTTAGAGCATACACAGCATAATGCCTGAAAACCTTGTTAAAGCAGGCCCATCTATCTCTTCATGGGAGCACCAATCTTCACAGTATTCTCTATACATACTTGACCACCAGTCAGGAAAGTTTTCTGAAATCCAAAACAGGAATCTGAACAGCTACAAACTTCCAGGAGAGAGTTAGCATGGCCATACCCGTTATCTACGGCTATGACTGCAGTATCTGACAGAAACACCTTAAAGGACAAAGGTTTATTCTGCTTAGTCTCAGTTCAGTTCATGGATGCTGGAATGTGCGCAGGAGCTCATTCACATCACAGCAGATGCTACTGATGTGTGGGCCCATTTCTAAAGCCTACCAAAATAGCTCTGGGAGAACCAGGGTTCAAAGCACAAGTCTCTGGGTGGGGGTTCATTTCAGATTCAAACTAACAATCTTTCAAGTATAAATTATGATAATAAATTACTCAAAGTATCTTGTAAAAATAACTTTTGGCCTACCAACTTTATTTTGGAGTAGTCTATCCTTTAAAAACATACCAGAATACTGAATTTGGAGATTGCTTTTGGTAAAATGGCATTTTTACTATATTAATCCTACTGATCCATGAGAGATCTTTCCATTTTCTGATATATTCCTCAATTTCTTTCTTCGATGTCTTAAAGTTTCACATCTCTCAAATCTCCCACTTGCTTAGTTAGAGCTAACCCAAAGATACTTTCTATATATTTGAGGTTATCGTGAAAGGTGTTGTTTCCCTGATTTCTTTCTCAGTCTATTTGTCATTTGTATATAGCAAGGCTGTTGATTTTTGTGTGTTAATTTGTATATGACTACTTTGCTGAATATGTTTATCAGATGTTGAAGTTTCCTGGTGGAATTTTAGGGTGATTTATATATACTATTTTATCATCTGCAAATAAAAATATTTTGACTTCTTCCTTTCCTTTTTGTGTAACCAATATCTGATTTGATTTAAGGCCCACTCCATGAGATAGATGATACCAGACACCGCTACGATAGTCAAGAACCTAAGACTGATAGGTCAGAGACCTATGGGAAATATAGATAGTACTGTTCTGTTAAAGCAATGTAGCAATCAAATGATTGCTAATGACACTCTGCTATACCTATAGATGTGTGTCTTGCTCAGTCATCATCAGAGAAACTTCCTCCTGCAGCAGATGGGAACAAATACAGAGAACACAGACAGACAATTTGCAGTGAGTGAGACCCTGGACTACTCAACCCTGTAAGGGATATTTCCACCAACTCCCTCCCTTCAGGGCTCAGGGAACTCACAGAAGAGGAGGCAGAAAGAGTTAAAACGCCAGAAGGAATGGACATCAAGTTATCAAGGCCTTCTAGATGCAACAGAGCTGGCACACACATGAGCTCACAGAGTGTCTGCACTGGACCAGGTCTCTAGAGCTGAAAGGGAATGTGGACACTCTATCCACCCTTAACTCAGAAGCTATCTCCAATTGATAGCCACTTGCATATAAAAATTACTTTTCTCCAAGGGAGTATCACTGGGAAGATAAACCATTCTTAAGGGTAAGCCTATGCTCAACAGTAGATGACCAACACAAAAGCAGCTTTAAAGGTTCTTTGACTCATTATATTAATTGAGGGTGTTTTTTCCTCTGTTTTGTTTTGTTCTTGCTTTCTACCTTACAGGTTCTTTTTTGGCTTCTTATGGCTTCAGGTTTGGGATTTTATAGGATTCCGGAGTATGTAAATGCATGTCTCTGCATTTATATTTCTTTCTTGTGATTTACTTTAGCTGCATTTCTTGTTGGTTGTTTTGTCATATTCTGATTTTTTAAATTTATCTTACTTTATTTATTTTTTATTTACAAGAGACAGAAAAGGTATGAATCTGAATGGGAGGGGAGTTGGGAAGGAACTGAGATGAGTAGAGGTAGGGTAAATGATAATCAGAATATATTGTATGAAAACAAATCTATTTGTTTGAAAATTTGTATGAAAAACAAATTACCTGAACACAAGAACATATGTTCCACGATGCTTACTTTATCATTGTGTGCAATACTAAAGAACATGGAATAATGTGAATGCTTGGTGATAGAAACTTACTAGTTAAGCTATCTATATATACTATGGAATGTTATACACTTATAATAAATAATGAATTAGTATTTGTAGTAGTTTTCTATTTTTTATTTAAGAATTTATAACAAATTAGTTGGATTAAATAAAATGAACTTATTACTTTATAGTTTTGTGACTCAGAAGTCTGATGGGATCTCACTTGGATAGTCAGGTATCAATGAGCAGGATGTTCCCTTGTTCACTGAAGGTGCTACTTCCTTGCTGGTTATCAGATATCTGTTCTTATTCTTTTACCTGAATTTCTTAGCCTGTGTTCGCCTTCCTCCATCTTTAAAGCCAGCAAAGGATGGTGGAGTCATTTTAATATTTATAATCTCCATTTTCCTTTTTTCCCTCATGTGTCTGAACCAGCACATAAAAATTTTCCACACTTAAGGGCTCCAGCATTTAGACTGGGCTCATTAAAAGAATCCAAAGTAACTGTCCTAGGTCTATGTTTAATCATACCTGCAAAGTCTCTTTGCCATGTGAAGCAACAGATTCAGGCATTAAAGTGATCTTGAGCATGAACCTCTTTGGAGAAGAAGTATTTCCTTATGTTTGTTTATGTATTTATTTAATTAGAAAGAGTGTTCAGGCCACAGTGAGTACATGGAAGCTCAGGAATTGGTGCTGTCCTTCCACTATGTAAATTCCCTGGGATAGAATTCAATTAATCAATCTTGGTAGTGTGGACCTTTATGCACAGAGCTATCTCACCACCATTTATGGGGGAAGATTATTAGATTACTATAACTATCTATCTAAAAACTCGATGTATTTAATTTTCTTGCTTTGACTTGCTAGCATTTTTTAATTTTTTTGTCATATGTAAGTAAAGATATATATTTGTATACACACATATATATATAGATTACTATATCTATCTAAAAACTCGATGTATTAATTTTCTTGTTTTGACTTGCTAGCATTTTTTAATTTTTTTGTCATATGTAAGTAAAGATATATATTTGTATACACATATATAAAATAGTATTAGTAGGGAAAATATTTTAAACTAAAAAGTAGCAAAAAGGCTGGACATGGTGGCTCACAACTTTAACCTCATTACTTAGGAGGCATTAGCATGGAGACTTCTGTGTGTCCAGGTCAGCCACAGTCAGTGAGTTTCAGATCAGCCAAGTCTACACAGTGAGACCCTGTGCCTCCCTCTAAAGAAAGTAACAAAATTTTTACATAGCAACTAAAAATGGCAATGTCCCCTCAAAGAAAACTATCAGGGAATGAAAATTCTACAAAGAAGAAATACAAAGTGTTAATAGATATATGTTCATCTTATTTGAATATTGGAAAGTTGCTAATTACATAGGATTCTGTTTATTAAATTTCCAAATGTTGTTTAAATATTAAAATCAACATTAGAAAGCTAATTAGCTCACCTGATTGAAAACATAACTCTGTACCTTTCTAAAGTTTCTCTGAAAGAACAGTAAAAGAATGAGAAGGATAGAAGCCCATCAAGCTATAGAAATGTGACAATAGGCAAAAAATGTCACAAAGTTCAGAAGTCTGAAAAGCATATATGAGTTGAATTCAATTAGCAAACTAGGAAAACAAAATCAAAAACTGCTATGGGTGGGGAAAGAAAAGGGCTGACTCTTGCCAGAGAAGTCCTCAAAGCCTTAGGGCAGATAGGAAAGCAGCAAAATCACAAACAAGCAACCCAACCTCCCCAGAAAATCAGCTGGCTGAAAGTGGCCTGAGCCTGAACACCAAGCTGCCCTTGGCTCTCTGTCTCCATCTAGTGGTGGAGATGGGAGCTGTGCCTTCAGAAAGTTGGGAAAGTGACTGCTCATGGGGAGATGGTTTGGTGGGTTAAACGATTGCTGGGTTTGATCTTTAGCACCCATGTAAAAAGCAAAAAGCATAAACAAACAAAGAAGCAAATAAAAGATGTTACCCAGATAGGTGTCAAAGCTTGCAATTCCAGCACTGGGGAAGCGGAGATAGGTGAGGCTCACTGACCACCGAAGACGTTAGGGGGAGAAGTGGAGCGTGAATATGATTAAAATGTATTGCATGACATTTTCAAAGTGTTAATAAAAATATTATATTAACGAGGAATGATAAGCCCAAGGTGGTCCTCTGGCCTTCGCATGGAGTCCCACACATGAACACATGTACATGTAAGAATGATCCTAGACTTGGGAGTCTGAAGCACAGTTAGGGTTAGAAAGACGAATAGTTTAAAGGGCCTCTTCTTCCTTCACAGAGCTCCTCACATAGCCAGCTGGTATAATTCAGATCTTAAGTGTTCTGGGGGAATTTCTGGTTGCTGGTGGTACATTTAGATGAGCCATGAACACAACACTGTGGACACACTCTTTTCCTTTTCTTCTTAAATTTATTTATTTATTAAAAACCCCCATCTTTTCTCATTTTACAAACCAAGCCTGTTTCTCACTCCTTCCACCTCCCTGCCCCATCCCATGCTCACTCAGAGTGGGTAAGGCTTCCCAGGGGGAGTCAGAATGTCTAGCACATTGCTTTGAGGCAGGACCAAGATCCTGTACATTATATCTAGGCTGAGCAATGTATCCCTCCAAAGAGAATGGGTTCCAAAAAAGTCAGTACAAGCAGTAAGAATAAATTCTGGTCTCATTACCAGTGGCCCTACAGTCTGCAACTGTCATACAACTGGGGGACATACTCTTGAATTGTGGCTGATTTTCTCTGGGACTAAACAGCTGTGGGGTACTGGGAGGCACAGAAAACACAAACAAGCTGGCCCTCATGTTACAGAATGGCACCCAACGTGGATAACTGAATCCACAAAAAGCCTGAAAAAGCTTGGGAAAGACTAGAGTAAAACATTTTGCTTTTCAGCCATAGCAGGAAAAAAGCTGTGCTGTTTTAAAATGCCGGCTTTCTGGGCCGGGGAAAACTCTGACTCTTTCAAGCAGGCCGTTCTGACTATGAAAACATTGTTGCAGTTTGCTTCCTGGCAAGGACCTTGAAACGCCATAGGAGCTTTTGAGTGTTGTTTTCTCCATATTCCTTAGCAAATTAAAGACCCATGTGGTCAGAAAGAGAGAGAGAGATACAGTAAAGAGAAATTAAAAAAAAAAAACCTCTAAATGATTTAAAGTCCTTGAAAGAAAGAGAGTAATTGGATATGGTGGTACACACCTTTAATCCCAAGGCTTGGGAGGCAGAGGCAGACAGACCTCTGTAAATTCAAGGTGTGATGGCAGACACCTTTAATCCCAGCACTGGGGAGGCAGAGATAGACGGATCCCTAGGAGTTCAAGGATAGCCTGGTCTATAGAGGGAATTCCAGGACAAAGATATGCAGAGAACCTGTCTCAAAAAGCCAAAAGTTAAAAATAAAAATAAAAAAATAGAGGTTAAAATAAAGCCACATAAAGATGGAAAATACACAGAGAATCTTGATACTGTATGCTATTATACTCTCTTTGAATTGTTTAAATGCTGAGGAAGGAGCAACAGTTACTAAAAGATATTTGCTTATAAATGCTGCAGAATTAACCCAAAATAGGTATTTTGAAAATACCTTGGCTTCAGAATTGAAGTCAAAAGGTATGTTACTTTGGAGAAGAGATTTTGCTTTTGTTTCCACAGAAAATGAGAGGCTCTGGATTTATTCAGAGTTAAGAAAAATCATCTTTGACCAAGGGAGACCACCTGAGCAATCTCCGGTAGGAACAGATGACCCAGATGTCTGAGTTCTTCACCCAGAACAGGTTCAAGACCGCTGCCTGAGATGATCAAGACTCACAGGATACTTCAGTCAGGACTTGATCATAACTCTAAATTTTCTTTAGGTCCCCATAAGATTATCAGCACCCCCAACCAGCAGGAAGTAGCCTGGAATACTACGCCCACACTTCCAAAAACTGGACTATGGATATTTTCCTTTGTTTGTTTGTTTAAAAAAAAAAAAGAGGGGGAAATGGTGCGGGAGAATTGTCTGTATTCTGTCAATCATGTTTTAAATAAAACGCTGATTGGCCAGGCAGGAGGTGTAGGTGGGAAAACCAGACAGGAAGTGGAAATGATGCAAGGAGAGCAGGAGAATTCTGGGGAGGAGGAAGTTGATTCCTCTCACTCCTGCCCAGACCACCAAAGCCGCAGGATGTGAGCTGCCCCACTGAAAAAGGTACTGAGCCACCTGGCTAAAATAGATCAGAAAAATGGGTTAATTAAGATGTGAGAGTTAGCCAGTAAGAAGCCTGACCCAATGGGCCAATCAGCATTATAACTTATAGAGATCTATTGTGTGGTTGATTTTCTCTGGGGATGCCCCACGTTGGGTGCTATTCTGTAACATGTTGGGCCTGCTTGTTTGTGTTTTCTGTCCCCGCCTGGTACCCCACAACCGGCAGGCCCCAGAGAAAATCAACCATTGAATGGGATAGGAATGTTGGCTCCTTTTCTCTGTTTCCTTGCTAAACTGAGGTAAACAACTTTTTTCTTCCAAGTGTTCTCTACTACAATACTCTGCCTCACCACAGACTCAGAAACAATAGGCTAACTCATCACAGACTGAAATATCTCAAATAAAAATAATATTTTCATCTTTTGAGTTTTTTAAAATGCATTTGTTATAGCAATGAAAACCTGACTAAGAGCAGCCTAGCTCATAAAATGGTCCCATCCAATTTTCCCAGCAAGTCATACAATTTATCCTTAGGAGAACTGACTACCTAAGAGAAAAGACATATGGGCAGAAAGAGGTAGAAGTCCTCATGGCTCTAACCTAACCATAGGGAACTCAGGAGCTGACAAACTTTGCTGACACACACCAAAACTTTTCATAGCTCTTTACCGCTTTTGCTTAGAAATAGCAGTGGCTTACTAGACATCTGCGGAAAAAACAAACTTGAACTTGTTAGAAACAGAATAAAGTACCAGGAACAGAAGCAGCTTCAAAACCTACTACAAACATCTTCAGAGTTATAAGAAATATGACACATAAAACAAGAATGGGAGAATATTTTTTAAAGGCACATTTGAAGAACAGTGGTTCTTTGACATTAAAAATTACAGCAAAAATAAAATTGAACAGAAACACTGAAAGATAAAATTCAGCAAGATTCTTATGGGCTAGAGGGAAAGATAAAGATGAATAGTAAAAATAGGAGAGGAGGAAAAAGAAGAAAGATGATTCTAAGAAATTCATCATCTGAATTTCAATTTCAGAAGAGACCACATAAGAATAGACTATATAGACTGCAAAAAGTACATTTCTTTGGACTGAAGCAAGTTTCCCAACTGTAAGAGCACACTGTTCACTTGGTACAAAAATAAGTGTTTAAAAGGCTAACTCATGCACAGGAGAACTAATGTTACAATAATTCACAGAAAGACAAGGTCAAGATACTTTTCATACAAAAACGAATAACAAAAAGATCAGTATTCAAACTGCATCGATTTTAAAATGGCAGTAAATGTAGTACAGCTTAATAAAGAAATATTGAGGCACACAGAGCTACACAATAAATATTTGCTGACTAAACTAACACAGTTTTACACAGTATTAAATGATTTCAGAAAAGGGTCAGGAAATAAAATTCTGTATAAGCAAAATCTTTATTACTCAATATAGAATACAATAATTATGAATAAAATGGCTTAAAGATTATTTCTGAGAGGTAAGATTGTGAATGATTTTTATTCTTTTAAAACTTTAAAAAAATTTCACAATGAGAATGTATTTATGCAGGTTTATGCGATCAAAAATAGTAATAGCAACCAAGCATGTGGCTCACACACATGACCTGTGTGTCTCAGTAGAAGAGGTAGGGGGATCAAAAGTTCAAGGCCAATCTTGGTCAGATAATGAGTTCAAGACCAGCCTGAGCCGGTTGAGACAGTGCCTCAAAAATACCATAATTATCAAAAGTTAAAAAGAAGAAAAATAAAAAAGCTAATGATGAAAATAAAGGTAAAAACAATTTTCAGATTATCAAATCATTCTAAATATGTTTATCCTTAGTATTTTCAACATCCCCCACCCTCAGGTTTACCTTGGTCCAGAGTCACTACCATTCACATCAAGATTGAGTTCTTGGGGCTTAGGAAACTCTTTATCAGCAACCAGTTCTTGGGACTTAAATAGAGCTTGAGTCCTTAACCTGTAAAAATAAATTTAAGAATGTCTAACCTCAAAGCGCCTGACAGACTCAACACACACACACACACACACACACACACACACACACACACACACACGTCCTAAATATACATTAAGTAAGCCCATCAGTTTACAAGACTTTAGATTTTCCATATAGAAGCATGTGGGAAAAGTGAACTGGTGAGAACATGATTTTAAAACTCAAGACTGTATATGAGTGTTTTGCCCATTGTGTTAGTTATTTTGCTCTTAGTTACTTTTTTCAGTTGCTGTGATAAAACATTAGACCAAAAAGTCTGAGGGAGAAAAGGCTTATTTGGCTCCCAGTTTGATGGTGTAGTCCATCACAACAGAGAGGACCTGAAAGTAAGAGGTTAAGGCAGCTGGCCACATTGTATTTGTGGTTAGGAGGCAGAGGAGATAAATGCTAGACTTCAGCTAGACTTTCCCTTTTCATGTAATCTAGGACCTGAGCTCAAACAACCACTCAAGACCCACAGAGTGAGGTCTTCCTACCTTAATCAACCTAACCAGGATAGGCCTTTACAGACAAGCCTGGAGGCTTGTTTTACGTGATTCTCGATTCTGTCAACTCAACAATCAACATTACTATCACAATTTTCATTACTGTTACAAAATACACAAGTAAATAAATTAATGGGGGAAAGTTTTATTAAACTCATGGTTTGTATTTCTATTTCTGTGGGTCTGCAGTGAGGCAGAAGAGCATAGCAGAGGAAAGCTGCTCTCCCCATGTCAGCCTGGAAGCAGAGAGGGACAGAAAATATCCATCAAAGGCACACATTTGACAGGTCTGTCTTGTAGATTTTACCAAGTCATAATAATGCCAGAAATTGTGAATTATCAATAGCTTTAACAGAAAAGATCAACTCATTGATGTGTTAATGGATTATTCCATTGGCTCAATTACTTGATTAGACCAGAGCCCTTATGAGCCAATCATATCCCTTAAACTCCATCTCTGAACACTGGACTTTATGACTGAGCCTACGCCATATGGGCCTTTTGAGGAAACACTTTAAATAGAAGCCATTCAAGTCATCATGGTCAAAATAAAGACTTTTTTAATTCTCAAGTATTATTGACTGTAAAACATAAACTTAGGAGGTACCCAGCTTCTCATGGTGACACTTCAAAGAGTTGGGAGATCAGTGACAATTGATTTTCTTTGGGACACAGACAAAAATAGAACTAGGTGTCCTGGTTAATTTGTCAACTTGACATAGGCTAGAGTCATTTGCGAAAAGGGAACCTCTACTGAGAATGGCCCCAACCAGATTGGCCTATGGGCACTTTCTTGATTAATGATTGATGTGAAAATGTTCAGTTCACTATGGCCAGTTCCCTCCACTGCTGGTGGTTCTTGGTGCTGTAAGAAGGCTGAGCAAACCACAGGGAGAAAATGAGTATGCAGAGTTCCTCCATAACTTCTGCTTTGGTTCCTTCCTTAATTCTTACCCTGACTTCCTTCAGTGATGGACTATTACCTGGAAATAAACCCTTTCCTCTCCAACTCGCTTTTGTTCACAGTGTTTTATCACAATAGAAAACCCAAGACAGAAGGCATGGTATCTACTGAGATTAAGACCATACTCACATGTACTAAGAATGGAAGGCTGTTGAAAATATCCATACAAAAACCTTCCTAGAATTTAGGGATCAATCACTGATAACAAACATGTGATGCTGAACATCCATCCCTTCAGCTTTCAGAAAATGAGTTCTGATTACATGTACAAGTATATTCTTTAACTGTGAAAAAAAATCAAGGAGGAGGTAGTGCACACCTTTAGTACCAACATGTGGCAGGAATAGGCAAGTGGATCTCTGAGAGTTCGAGGCCAGTCTGGTCCACAAAACAAATTCCATGACAGCCACAACTGTTACACAGAGAAATCCTGTATCAAAAAACCAAAGCAACCAACCAACCAAACAGAACAAGAAAACAAACAAAAGTTATTTAAAAAAACTATGAAATGTTTTGTAAAAGAACCATGAACATGGTATTTTCACCATCACAAGACATTCTTTCAGTTGTAATTATGGTAATAAACAAAGAATTTACAGTATTATTATTTTGTAGTGACATGCAAATGAACACAAGTGTCAAATGCTAAAATCAGGTAATTATGAGAAAAGAGTAAGAAAAACTGTAATAACAGCAGTCAGTAGCAATCACTTATGGAATATTTCTTACATATATTATTTTGTTAATCCTCATAAATACCCCAGAAGTAATAACTTTATTATATGTTTTTATAGAGGAAAGAGTAGCAGGCCTAGGCACAAAATTTACCCAAGGTGGAACACTTTTAAGTGGTAAAGGTGGTACAGTTCTCATAGCTAGGTATACAGTATATTTAGTATAAATGAGGAAAAACAAAGACAATATTTATGAATAGCTTAGACTTTATTCACTACAAATGCATTCTTAATCCCAAAGGAGCTTATGACACTGCAATCAGTTGTATTCTGGATAAATCTTTAACCAGTTTAGAAAGGACTCACAAAGAAAGACTTTCTGCAAGCACTGACTATGTATGTAATTTCAAGGTGGCAGAACCAATTATAAATCAGAATTTAAGTAAGTGTTAACTGAAGGGACAAAACCAACTCTGTTTTGTCCTAGGCCCCAAGGTGGTTGTCAGCAGAGCAGGAAGTTCCCTAGACTGGAGCCCAGCTGCTGAAGGTATTGTCAGCAGAACAACAAGTTCCCTAGACTGGAGCCCTGCTGCTCAAGATTGATATCAGCAGAGTGGATAGTCCCCTGGACTGGAGCCAACCAGAGAGTCACCTGTACCCTTTATGTCCTAAACAATAGATTTGTGGGTTTTTTCCCCTTTATAAACCCTGCCTAAGAACAGTGGCATGTGGTATACTTCCTCTGGCTCACACTGCGTTGGTGTGCAAGAAGAGGTCCAAATTACAATTTGCATAATTAAATCTTGCTTTTGCATTTTGATGAGTCTATCTTTAGTGGTCTTCTTGGGGTCCCAGCGACTTGGGTACAACATTAATGTTTTCCCAAATTCACTTAAATGGGAAAGTCTCATCTCCAAACTCTGAACTATTTTAACTACTTTAATTATATGCTACTCATTTAGTATTCAATTATAGATTGTCTTTCAATACATTTCCTAAATATCCTAAGCAACATAAATAATGCCATATATGTTATTCTTTTGCGGTCACTTTAAGAGCTAGCCACGCCCACCCCAGCCACTTCTGACCTCCCCCGTCGCCATCTTTCTCTCTCCTGTGTTTGTCTCTTGTCGTGTACACACGTTTCTGTCTCTATGTCTTTATGTCTTTTTATTTGTCTATCTCTGTCTCTCTGTTTTTCTGTTTCTTTTTAAGTAATAAATGTTTACCCTTATGTTTATTTAATATGTCCTGTGAGCCTTTTATCCGCCGTAATCGCCCGCCTGACTCCCCTGGCCGCAAGCACTGCCACCCTGGAGATCTTGCAGGGACCCACAGTCATCCTTGTCGGACTAGCAGCTGCTCTGCGAGCTGCCCGGGGCATCCCATCATCATATTCTTTTTAAAGAACAATAATGTACATACCCAATATTAATTTATTACTGATTGAAGTGAGTTACCAGACCACTTAAATTACAAATTCAGTAAAGATAAATACTTGTTAATATTATAAATTAGTATATAAATTAGTGTATGAGTCTGCATAACACACTGAAAGAGGCCAGGTTTTAATCATCTACGTATACCTCCCACATAGTTTTGGGCAGAAATAACAAGTACTTTGCTAACACAATGAAAACTGAGCTGAGTTATAGACTACAGTAGACAAAATATATTATGGTTCTCCTTTGTATATATCCTAAAACCTAAAGAGCTAGAGACAAAGAAACCAGACCTGAAATTAAGTAAGGCATAGATAACTGGAAAAGGAAAGCAAACATATTTAAACCAGAGGAGAAAGCATAGCTTGAGAAAAGCTATGAATGGTGTATGGAAAGAGTTGCACTAAGACAAATTTTCAGGAAAAAAAACATTTCTTAGGAAAAATTGGGCAAATGGGTAGACAGATGACTGCAAATCATAGAGAGTTTTGCAAACTAGAATGATTGGCAGCATCTAATCTGGAACTAATATTTTAACCAGGTTTTAAAATACAGAAGTGGTAAAATGAAGGCACTGTTAGGAGGGTTCATTCTGTTAGTCTTCTGCTGTCACTTTAAGAACTAACCACGCCCACCCCAGCCACTTTGGACCTCCCCCTCAGCCATCTTCTCTCTCGTGTGTGTGTGTGTGTGTGTGTGTGTGTGTGTGTGTCTTTGTTCTCTCTATGTTTGTCTATGTTTTCCTTTCTTTAAGTAATAAATGTCTAGCTTTATGTATAGCCTTATGTCCATTTACTCTGCCGTCCACCGCATCCAGCTGCCTGACTCTGGCCCGGGACCCTGACTCCCCCGGCCACATGGCGCTGCCACTTGTAGCTGCTCCGCGAGCTGCCTGGGACATCCCACCATGGTATTATTTTTAAAAAGAACAATACATTCGCCACAGAAATTTTTGGTTTACATCACCATTGGGCAGACTTTCAGATAAGTCCTAAGTGATAACACTGCATGACTCTGAAATGCAGGACAGAGAGTATGCCAACTTTCAGTCTAGAAATGAGAACTGTGACACTGACTGAACAGATAAACCCAAGTCCTGACTTCTGGCCTAGCCTGGCCCAGCTGACCCTGGTAGATCAGATGATTTCCATAGCAGAAAAGCAGGAAGAGAGAACCTCCTCTAGTTAAAACTGTCTGCAGTCAGGTGTGGTGAAAACTAATCTTAGCACTTGGGAGGAGGCAGAAGAAAACACAGGTTTGGGTTAGCTTGGGTCACAGAGGCAGAATCTGTCTCAGAAAGCTTCTATTCCAGTATCTTAAGTTTATCTGGGAACCTCCTTAGAAGCTTCTAACTTCTTGACCTGGGAGAATTTTATTTTATGGTCAGAGCTACAAACAACAAATGAAATGGCAGAATTGTGATGGACAAGGCTCACAGAACCACAAAAACCTTTAACAGATGCCGAAGGCACCAGAAACCAGCAAGATGAAGATGGACAGCACTGCGACTGGGCATTGTTTCGTGATTTGTATATATTTACAAGTCCTGATCAACAAGACTGAAAACACCCTAGTGTAAAACACTGAGCACTTTCTAAGACTGCAGACAGCAACCTCACACAGGAATACTCATCCATGCAAGGGAACTGACTAAATCACATGATGATTTGAGGACAATAATTCTGAATACAGGAAATAAACAATCAGTGAAGAGTTCAGGAATAGAATATAGAACTAAAGGGTCCCATCCAGGAAAATGGAAATATAAAATTGTAAGCCCAAACATATTTTGGAAGAAAAATAAAGCTGGCAGCCATTGTTAGCCTTTAACAAATGCTTTCTGCCTTAACAGCAGACATCCTGGCATCCACTGTGTACAGAGGTAAACTTCTAACAATTGTCTCCTGCCTCCCAGCTTCCCAGCTAGGCAGGTACTGCAGACAAATCTTAGCTTCTAACTATTGCTCTATGTGATCCTCTGCTTGAATTTCATTAATTTTTAACTGTCCCCTATGTGACTCTACTCTCTGCCTTACATTCTTTCAGGGACAGTGAAAAGCAGCTGTGTCAGCCACAGGCTTTTGCAAACATCATAAGTTAATATCCTAACGTCCTATAACCAAAAGTTGTACAACTTAAAATGTAATGTAACTTTAAGCCTGACCTCAAGGTTGTAAAAGTTCTTTGACCCACACCTGGTGCTTGATTTTACTATAAGAGAAGGCCCAAAACCAACACCCATTGCCACAAGTTCAGAAGCTGATCTCTGGCTGTTTCCACAACGATAGCTTATAAGCTGTGTGTAGCCCATAGTGGCTGTTTTTTTCTGTAATAAAGCTTGATTCTGGTTTAATAGACTTTGGTGGTCTGTCTCCCCATCAATGCATAAACCTTGGACCCAATAGTTAGGTTAAAAAGAAAATTAGGATAGAGAGAATGAATCCATGAGGGAGCGAAAACTATTTCTGTAGAATTTTCCAGAAGACAGAAATTTTTAGAGTTTAAGAAATGAAAGGTGAGAAGCCATCTTTTGAGTTGTTAGGGCTGTCTAAAAGACTCCAAAAACAGAGTCCACTGCTGTTGCCCTTGATTGACCCCCAGAGGTTCAAGTTAAGTTCCTAATAGGGCCCAGAGGCCCTTGAGCTGGAGTTGACCTGAATGCCCCTTCCCTGAGGGTATTGATGGTATCAGAAAGTTCCAGCAAGCTTCAACAAAAAGCTCAGTTATGATGCCTATGAATCTCCTTGCTGACTTTAGAGAAAACAATGACAGAAAGGTGGGCAATTAGTAGGTTGGGTCCCAAGGAAGGATGTACTTTTCAATGACTTTGTTTTTGTCTGTACACTAAGAATACTGGTGACCTAGAAACTTCAAAACCATGGAAGGGGGTCAGCAATATAGTCAAAGAAGTAGAAAGCTTTTAAACAGTAAACCTACTCTATCGTTCTAAAAATGATAAGAACGATAAATTTCTAAAAAGAAATAGAAGACATAAATAAAAACCAGACAGAAACTGTACTTTGGAAACATGCTCACCTGAGATAAGTAAAAGAATATCATCAGCAAAATGGAAAGAAAACAAACCTTACTAGATTAATGTTGATGACAGACTAAGAGGGAAGAAAGGAGAGTCAGACACTTGACTAAAGCACAGGAAAAACAACACAGTGAAAACAGAAGCAGCAGTAGCTCCCAGGATTAGATCCCAGGGACCTTAGCAACAGCAACAACAAAAATCTAGATTTGTGTCTGAAATTTGAGAGAAGAACATGGGTGGGCTCAAAAAGTGATATCAGAAAATGTTCATCAACTCCATCAATGCAGCAGTCTTTGTAGTGACAAACAGCTCTGTCTTTTCATTGTGGTGGTGACAGCAATAAAATGGCAGCAGATAATCACATATACTGTACCAATGATAACTCACAAGTGTAGTTATGTAACATGTAGTCATTGGAGAAGCTCATATAGAATGTCTCTGTAATATTTTTAAAATGACTCATGAACCTATAATTGTTTCAAAATAAAGTTTAAAATTAACTATGAATATGTGTAAACTAAAAATATCATTAAAAATATACATACAAATTTTCCACAAAAATCCTATTTCTTACATCTTTTTCCTAAGCTAGAATTATAAAGAGATGAGTAAATCTAATAAGAATCTATAGATGGGGATGGCAACAAGGCAGGAGACAGAAGCTTTTTCCTTGGAAAATCTGTAATTCATTGGTTTTTAAAGAATATGAATGTCACATTTTAGGATTTTAAATAAACACTCATTTACTATAGTAAATAGTGTTCTTACATTAAACAATAAACTTTATGAATCTGAGTATAAAACCACCCTGAAGAGTAGGTAACATCAAAATAGCAATCCAACTTTTGAAACTGTATTCTAAGGAGATAATTATTAAGAGAAGAACAATGGGGGCGAGGATATATCTCAATGGCAGAACATTAGCATAACATGAACAAGGTCCTGGGATTGAGCCCCAGCTCCAATAAAAATAAATAATAAAAAGGAAGATACAGAGCAAATATGATCAACACACATGTACTTGTATAAATGTCCTTAACACATTACCACATGTTATAAAATATTTTATATGATGGCAGAAAGACATTACAACAAATCACACTGCTTTACAACCTGATTCTACACTCTGAAATATTAGGACTTAACTTAGAGATTAACTTTTCATAGTGACAAATAGCAAAGCATATGGCTTTGAAGTCTGAGAAAAGTCACCACTGAAACTTCGGAGATAGTTCAGTGGGTAAAGAACTTGCTGTACAAGGAAGAGGACTTGAGTTCACATCCCTAGATAGGCATGATTACATATGCTTGTAACCCTAGTACTGGGGATGGTTAGGCAGGTGGAGCCCAGAAGTTCAGTGTCTATCCAGCCTAGTAGAAATGCTGAGATTCTCACTGAGTAGAGACTCTGTCTAAAGGAAGTAAAGTAGAGAATGACAGATGAAGACACCTGAAGTCCTCATCTGGACTCCACATGTGTCCTTAAAGGCACAAGCACCATGTACATACTTGTATGCACACACTCTGTATAAAACAGCAATTTACTTGTAGTCGTAGTTGGTGTGTACTCCAATAAGCCAAGAAACTGAAGAACCTCTGTGAACTGAGGTTCATAAAAACCAAGTGTTTGAAACTGTATTCTCCAACCTACATTCAGTGCAGAAAGAAGAGGTAGGACTCACCAGTTGTAATCTAGTCGGGACTGGTGCAGCTGTTGCTGTTTGAGGAGAAGCTTTGTCTCTTGTTGAGCCAGAAGATGCTGAAGGCGTTCCTTTTCAATTTCTAGTTCCATTTTCTGAAGCATCAACTGTTGCCTTCGATCTTCTGAGTGTTGCTTTTTTACATCAGTTTCACTGGGTTGCAATGTCACTCTACCATGCATGAGAGATGCCCAGGAAAACCCACAATGACATGATTCCATATGTGCCTTACAATACTGAGGGGCCATGCTTGCAGGCTGATAGTTCTCACGAACATAGTCTTCACTTTCAGAGCATTTATGACCACAGTACTGACTTAATGGAGTATGTGAAAGGTGTGGATATTCCTTTATCTTCAACTCTTCTGAAGATAGGACTTTCTCTATTGGGGCTGCATCTACTGGTTTCCTCCCTAGAGATTCAGAAGTACCTGTTCTGGTTTCTGATGACACCCTCTCTAAACCCTCTTTGTGATGATGAAGTGTTATTGGTTTAAAAGAATTATTTCTCAATGCCGTATGGGATTCTGAAACTGAGTTCTGGTTTGCTGACTTAGGCCTTGCCTTGGTCTGACAGTAGGTTTGTGGTTTGGCTACACTCAGGTAGGAACCATCCAGGTCCATCAATGCAGATTGGTGAGTACTTTTCCTGTTGGTTATCTAAAAAGAAACATGGGAAAAACAACTTCTGGTTTTTCTTTTTCAGTGATATATATTCAATAAAACAAAACTTGTATTTCTTTTTCTTAAATATGACAGTATCTACATTGCTAATATTCCACAAAGCTACATCAATTTCAAACAACCTTTATTTCAGCAAATCTATAGGAGGATAAGAAAGGTCCAGCATTATTCCATGTTTCTTTTGCAAATCTTTGGTGGTTTTAGGAGTTGCAAGTACTTAAGGTTACATAAATTCAACTTTAAGATGTCAACACATTAAACATTAATATCTAAAAATGTCTATCTTTGAATATTGAGTCAAGAAATTCATGTAGTCACTTTAAATATTCTTTGATTAGCTATTATAGAGAACAAGATTTGATGTAAAACATTTCATATTATTCTGAATAGCTACTGTTAGATGAATTTTTATAAATACCTTTAGAGAACACAGATAAAACTACTTTCATCATACATAATTTCAATAAAAAGCAATTATTTAAATATTTTTAAGTTCAGC
Organism: Myodes glareolus; assembly: GCF_982192425.1. Lineage (NCBI taxonomy): Eukaryota > Metazoa > Chordata > Mammalia > Rodentia > Cricetidae > Myodes > Myodes glareolus. The sequence continues at coordinate 61,890,834 of NC_142038.1, forward strand.
TACAAACATAAGTGATTTTTCAATTAAACCATTCAAGTGATTACAGTCTAATAGAACTCAGGCAGATAGGGAGCAGTTGTAAATCTAAGCTGCCAGGTGAAGAGCAAGCTTTCCCAACATTTTAGTTGTAAACCTGTTCTAGTGGGAGAGTGAAACTTCATCTATATCAATTATTCTCAAACTGGAGCGGGCATGAGAATTACCTGAAAGGCTTGTTTCAGTCACAGTTTCTAACTCTGTTCAGAAGAGTCAGCTCACCTGCATCTATAGGAAGGTTTCAGATGATGCTGATGTTGAAATGGGACCAGCATTTGAAAATTCCCAGTCTAGACTATGGAATCTAACTGTTTATACCGGCCTCAGAAAACTGAGTGAGTACTAGTTCAGCTCTGAATATCTTTGATTTACTATAAGTAAGTGACTTTTCCTCTCAGTGCCTTTTATAAACATGGTATATCCAAATTCTAGCCTGCCTAGATTAAAATAGTTTAGGATCAAGCAAATGCTGAGTGTAGCAAAGATAAGCAGCTTATTCGTAAAGTTGGATACTTGGGATTAACAAAACATTAATAAAATTAATGCAGAAGAATTTTAATCAAATTAAATTGATAGGGAAGAGTATAATTCTGAAAATTAATCCAACAAAGTCTAGATTCTTCCAAGGACAGATAATATTCTATAGCCAAAACTTAGATATTAGGCATAACATATGAGAGTCACCAAGTACCAATTACTTAAGTACAAAGATTGGTTCTTCAAAGTGGCATTATTACTAGCTGTGTAGATTCCTTTTGGGAAGCCAGAGTATAAGTTTTAGAACAAAGGCTGAAAGGCACAGATCATCTACCTCTGAAGAAAACACAGTCGCCAACATAGACTCCACTGAAAGATAAGCCAAGAGAAGACTAAGCAAATGAGAAAGAGGTTTGAAATATTCTTTATGACATCCACTCACACCTACCTCTTCCTTTGGCTTTCATGTACAAACTCTTTCATTTACATAAACTCCTCTACTTTCTTGCCATTTCCTATCTGGATTCAAGAAAAGTCCAGAAAGCCATTAATAGTACTAAACAGTACTATTAACCAAACAAGTGAAAGAATCTTAAATCATGTTGTCTAGATTTCATTGTGTCTTGAGCAGCTACTTTGTTACAAGTTACTCAAGGCTGGGTACAAATACTGAGACAGAATAATGGCATATTGTTCATAAATAATCGTCATCTGTCTTAACATCATAAAGCATAGACTTATTCATGCTTATTAAAAAATACCACCTTTAAGCTTATTGAACAGACCAAATCAATGAAAGCAGCAGCCACAAATCTGAACATAGCAGAACCACCCGAGCCCACACCATGGTGCACCATCTTGGCACTTGTCATTGGCCATTGCTTAGGAGATTGCCAGATGACACACTTCCAACTGTACCTTGACTTGGTTCAGCCTGATCCTACCGTCACTGACATCACCAACTTCAAAGTTGTCAAGTTCCCTCAACCGAGCACCTGCCTACCTGAAATGGCTCTCTGATTGGTACCAATGATTTACTACCTGTTAGCTTTTATATACTCATTTTTAACTTTGGCACCTATATGTAATTGATTGAAGTGTGATGTATCATTACCATAGTCATGACTTCAAAGGAACGTATAAGTACTTGGTTAAGGTGAATCTATTAACACTCAATATATTCTGACATTGTAGAAGGGCACAAAGGTGTCTATATGTTAAAGACACAGCTTGCTAATAACATACCCACTGAAGTATTTTTTTTTACTTTTCCTGGACAATTATCTGCACACTGAGCTTATTTGCTCAAGGTTGTTGACAGAAATATCCCTCTCACAATAAACTAATAAATTACAATTACTACATTCATTTCATATTGCCATTATAGTGAATTACTACAAATGTGGCAGTGTACGACAACACAAATGTTTTCTCCAAAGATTGTGGAGGTCAGAAATTAAAAATCTATCTCACTGGGCTCAAATCCAGGTTTTGGTAGGGCTTGTTCCTATTGGAAGCCCTGAAGACAGAATCTATTTCCTTTTTGTTTCTTAAAGCACCTAGTGACCATATATATTCCTTGGTTTGCAGTCTCTCCTCCATCTTCAAAGTGCATCACTCCAGATTCTGCTTCCAACATCATAGTGTCCTGTGCTCTGACTTCTTTCTTACTCCTTTTGGTCTATAGGGGACACCTGTCCAGGTAATCCAGGATGATTTCTTCACCTTCAAATCCGTAGTTTAATCACATATGCAAAGTCCTTTTGTTCATAAAGACCACTTAGCCATATAAGTTGATATTTATGGTTTGCAGGATTTAGGGCATTGGGGTGTGTGTGTGTGTGTGTTGAATCTACATATCTTTTTAAATGAACTAATTCATGAACAGTTTAAATAGTTATTTAGACAGAATGAAAGAGTTCTGAGATCTTTGGCAGTAGAAATAAACATCTCCCCAATTTACAAGAGCTGAAAAATGATGGATATTCAACAACTTCTGACAGAAAGGGCTATGTATATATCTGTGTATGGAACATTTGTGCTTACACATACTATATTCTCAATAAGCATGCTTTGACTGCATGCTTTGTTATTGGAAAAATTCAAGTTGAGTTATAGGCTAGTTATGAAAAAAAAAGTGTCTTAGGACTTAATGGAAAAAGAAGAACCACAAAGCCAGTCGGGGCTCTTGTAGCAGGTTCCAGACTAACCTGGCCTCCAGAGAGACTTCTCAAATCATATGTTACCAAGAGAAGATGAGAAAAGACATAGAAAACAAACTTCCTAAAAGGTTCTAAATGCAAAATTCAGCTACTTTATTAGCAGAGTTGAAGATATCTAATGCCTTTGGGACCCATGCAAATAACAACAGACCTGAATGAAACATGTGTTTTTCTTTCTAGAGCTGCTCCATTAACAAACACAAATTCACTTAACAAAGGTTTAAACTAACAAAAAGTTCTGAATTGTTTCTGTGGTATGTGGGTGTTTAAAAACCTGCATAACATATTTCAGTGTTTGTACATGCACGCACACAGGTGTGCACCAGCACAAAGCTACCATGATGCTCACAGAGAGACCAGAGAACAACTTGTGGGAGTTCGTCCTTTCCTTCAATCATACAGGTCCTGAACACCTCTATCACCCACAAGCTTCCTTGTATGTTTTCTGGTCAACATCACTGCTCTGTGCTCATCAGTTATACCTTTACTGATTTACACCTACAGTAAATGAACATTCATTTTTTTTTTATCACTGCATGGTATTTTGTTGTATGGCTAAGGCACAATTTATTTTTCTCTTATTAATGGGGGGACAGCCATTCAGAACTCTTATAGAGCTGCTATTGTTCATACATAAGTGTTTTAAAAATATTTTTATTTTTTGAAATTTAAATATAATTATATCATTTTTACACATTCCATCCCATTTCTTTCTTCACACACAAACCTGCCTAGGTCATTTAATGTTATCTATATGTATGTGATTTTAGGCTGACCACTTGGCATTGAATAACCAATTTGGGGGCTCTTCCCTCAGAAAGAATGTTTTTCCCACTCGCAGCATTTTGTAGTATTTTATGTAGGGCTTGGGGACCCATCTTATTTTTTTCCTTCCATGTTAGCATGTCTTTTGGTAACATCTTTGTTCAAGATTTGTTTAGAGCCAAGTTGGTGAGAATCCTTTGACATTTCTAGGAGATGGAATCTCACAGAAAACTTCCGTTGTCTGGCTTTTGGAAATAAGAGTTGTATAGTAGATGTATCCACGTGTTTTCAGTGTTTTGATAGGTTGTGGTTTTTTTTAATGGTCTCTGTCTGTAAATTTTTCTCTGTAATTGAATAGTAGTCCACAGTGTATATTTACCACATGTTCATTATTTGTCTGTCAGTTGAAGGACACCCAGGTTATTTCCATTCCTAATTACTGTGAGTAGTGTGGTATATGCCCAAGAAGCACACTAGCCGGGTCATATGGTAGATTTATTCTCAGCTTTTTAAGGGCTCTCCACAGAGAATAAAAATGACGCAAAAGTTTCCTCACAACCCCATTCAGACTGGGGTAAGATGAAATCGTCATTTTTTGAGGTGTTTCTTTGTCATTTTTTTCTTTTGATAGCAATCTTTTCAGGTTCCCGGAATATATTTTGAATTGGTTGGGGTTTTTGTTTTGTTTTTAATCTCTGTTTTTGGAGTTCTTTATATATTCTGGATATTAATTCTCTGTCACACATATAGTTGGCAAAGATTTTCTCCCATCCTATTAACTCCTTCTTTAAGCGCTATTTTAGCTGCAGAACTTTTTAGTCTTATGAGATCTCACTTCTCAATTATTGGCAAATGGGGTTCTATTCTGAAAACCCTTTCATACAACTGTATCATTAAGATCCCTAGCAGTTTCAGTGTCTATGGTTTCACATTTAGGTCTTTGATCCATTTGGAGTTAGTATGGTGCAAGGTGATAGACACCGGTCTAATTTCACTCTTCTGCATATGGGCATTTGATTTTCCCAGCACCAAAGGAAAATGTGTTCTGTGGCTTACAATTTTGTCATCATTGTCAAATATTAGATGGCTGTAGTAATTCATACTCATGTTAGGATCTTCACTGTTTCACTGATCTACAACTATCTTTTTATACAATTATATTAATTTTATTACTATGGCTCTATAATATATTTTGAGATTATGAATGATAATCCCTCCAGCATCCCCCCCTCTGGACCGTTTTGGCCATTTAGAATATTTTTTTGATTCCATATGAAGTTGGATTTTTTCCAATTTCTATGAAGAATGACGTGAGGAATTTGATGGAATTGCACTGAATCTGTTAAAGGCTTTTGGTAGAATGGTTATTTTCACAATATCAATGCCACCAATCCACAAGCATGGGGTGGTTTTCCACTTTTCTAGTCTTTTATCTCTTTCTTTAGAAACTTAAAGTTTTCATTGCAGAGATCTTTCACCCCTTTAGTGAAGCTTAGTTCTAGGTATTTTATTTTCTCTACTAATATCTCTATGGGTTATTGTGAATGTCCATGATACCTTTTTCTCCAAGCTCATTGTTGGTGCATAAAAAGCTATTGATTTGTTCAGAGTTGATTCTGTATCCTGCCACATTGCTGAAATTGCAGATAATTTCTAGTTTTTTTTTTTGTAAAATTTTTGGGATCTCTTATGTTTGACTTCTTTCCTATTTATAGCCTTTTAACTTCCTTTGTTTGCCTTATTGCTCTGGTTAGGGCTTTGAGCACCATATTGAAAATGAATAGTGATATTGGGACAGCCCTGTCTCACTTCTGACTTCAATGGAATTGCTTCATCTATTTCTCCATATGAGGTTACACTGGCTTCTACATGCAGGTTTCTCATAAATAGTTTTTATTATGTTAAGATATATTTCTTTTAATTGTAGTCTAAGAATTTTTTTTTTTAAATTTTGAGACATTAAAATTTCTCTGTAGCTTTGGAGCCTGTCCTGGAACTAGTTTTGTAGACCAGGCTGGCCTGGAACTCACAGAGATTCACGTGTCTCTGCCTCCTGAGTGCTGGGATTAAAGGCATGTTCTACCACTGTCCAGCGTATTCTAAGACTTTTATCATGAATTGGATTTTGTCAAAGGCTTTTACTGTATCACTTGAGATAATCATGTAATATTTGTATTTAAGTTCACTTATGTGGTTTATTACATTGATTTCCAGATGTTGAAGCATCCCTGTATTTGAGGAATGTTTTCTTCTACTGTGGCTCTCAGTACTCTGTCCTGTACACTTATTGTTTTAACTACAATATACCATGTGGATATTCTTTTTGAGTCTTGTCTATTTGATGGTCTGTGTGCTGCTTATATTTTTATGAGTGTGCCCTTTTTAGTGTAGGGAAGTTTTCTCCTATTACTTTGCTGAGTATCTGGTCTATGCCACTGATCTGGGATTCTTTCCCTTCATCTATTCCTTTAATTCAAAGGTTTGACATGTTTCATGGTATTTCACATTTCTTGCATTTTTTTCTGTATTTTCTTTACTTATTTCATCTAGATCCTCCACTTTATCTTTGGATAATCCATTGATATCCACTGATAACCCATTCTGCTTTATTCATGCTATTTGTAAAGCTTTTGAGTTTTTTCACTAGGTTATTGGTTTTTTAAATTACATCTCCATTTCAGCTTGAGTTCTCTTCAATGCTTCTATTTCCTTATTGAATTCCATTTTCAAAGCCTGGTCCTTCTTCACCATTCCCATCAGCCTTACATTTATGCTTTATTGAATATTATTCAGATGCTTATTCTCTTTATAGTCTCATTAAATTCACTAAGATATTTGTGTGTGCTATCTTTAAAACTCCTTGAATTCTTTAAAACAAGTTTACAATTATTCTTTTAAATGTCCTAGAATTCATCTCAGTAATTGTCACTGGAGAACATGTCTATAGAACTGGTGGGTTTGGAGTGAGGTGAGGAATACTGTCTTGATCTCTCATTCTTTGTATTGTTGCAACAAGATTGCAGCACTTGGACCTCCTTTGTTGGTTCTATGTCTGATATGGAGACAGCAGGCTAGGGCTCATGTGAAGGCTGAGTCAGGCCTGAAGACAGGGTATGCTTTAGAAGGAATAAAGTCAGGTGCAGGGAGGGAGTTTGCCTGGCCTTCAGGATGAAGGTTCTGACCCAAAACTGTAGTTTTGCGGGTAGATCTGAGGATGGGAAGATTTGTGGAGGAGAGGCTTGGGAGGACTCCCCTGACTAGACTCTGGTAAAGAATGTGCATGACCTTTATTATAAACTAACACGGTCATTTTATTTATATCCCATCAACAAAGTACAAAATCCTCAGTTGTTCCACATTCTCACTAATACTTGGTCATACACTTTTTCTAGTCATTCTATCATGTAGTAAAGTCTCACCATATTTTAAAATTTATGTTTCTATCATGTGAAATGGCACTAACCAAGTTTTTCTTATCAGCTGACCCATCTAGATAATTCTTACAGGCATGCATGCCCAGAGACAAACACAAACTAGATAGTCCTTCATAGGCATATCAGGAGGCTTGTCTCCCAGCTGACTCCAGATCCTGTTAAGTTGATGACCAATAGTAACTATCACAGAAAACAAGAAAAAAAATTGTGCTAAATCTTTCTCTCTCTCTCCTCCCTCCCTCCCTTCCTTCCTTTCTTTTTTTGCTTTTTCAAGACAGGGTTTGTTTCTATAACAGCCATGGCTGTCCTGGAACTAGCTCTTGTAGACCTGGCTGATCTTGAACTCACAGAGATCCACCTGCCTTTGCCTTCCGAGTGCTGGGATTAAAGGTGTGTGCCACCACTACCTGGCAATGATAATTATTTCTAATGAGAAAACTTGGCTGTAAATGATCATGTGACCACTGAATAGTCACATACTCCCCAAACATCTGTCACTTAGTGTGTTATGGAACTTTTTTTTTTTTTTTGGTGTGTGTGTGCGCGTGTACACACTGATGAACATGCATGGAACTGGTATCTGAACCAGTAGTGGTAGGCAAACACACTGCTAATGATCTATATCCTTAACCCCCTCCCCACACACAATTCTTAACTCAGAACCTAGAATATACTATGTTAGTTGTCTTATATACATAACTCTTAACATTATCTTAGTGTCAGTCCTACAGCTCTACAAGACAGCTGTTTACTTTTGGAGGCAGAGTTTCTCTATGTAGCACTGTCTGTCCTGGAGATTGTTATGTAGAGCAGGCTGGCCTCAGACTCACAGAAATCCTGTCTCTGCCTCCCAAGGGCTTGGAAAGCTACTTTAATTAGTATTTTATGGATAAGAAAATGAGGTTTGATTAAACAATGTAAGTTTATCAAGTTCACGTCAACATTTCATATGAAACATGCCCTAGCTACCACACACTTTTGTTTTTACAACAGATATTTTAAGATTAATTTTCTTTTATTGATATGGACATTTTGCCTGCATATATATCTGGGTACCAAGTGTGTGGGTACTGAGAATCAAACCCACATCCACTAGAGCTGCCAGTAATCTTAACTCCTTTTTTTGAACAAACTTATTTTACAAACAAATCCCAGTTCTTTCTCTCTCCCATTCTTCCACTGCTCCCTTTCCTCCTATCTACTCCTTGGAGAGGGTGAGGCCTCCCATGGGAAGTCAACAAAGTCTGTCACATCACTTGAGGGCAGGACTTAGGTTAGACATTATGAAGAATTTTCTTCAACTAAAATTTAGGAAACCAGTGGAATTAAAAATTTTACTTAAGTTTTAAGATACTTTTTAATATAATACATTATATATATCTACATTATAAACATCTATGCAAGTGCATAAACAAAAAGTGTATCCCATTCTTACACATTAAAATACCCTACATTACTACTTTGTATAATTATCCACATATAATTCTATAAATCACCACTATAGTTGGATAATCTCTCTGCTATAAAAGAACAAGTAGAGCATAAACTAAATAGCAGTAATATATTCTTTATTAAGACATTTTGAGAACTTCACATATGAGTACTGTATTTACTTCATTTCTACACCACTCTCTCAAATTCATACCTCTTCTTTATTGTTGTTACACAGATATGTATGCACACAAACACACACACACTACAACCTGCAGAGTCTATTGAGTGTTGCTCATATGTGTATGTGTTTAGGGCTGATCACCTAGCATGAGATAACCTACCAGGGTAATGGAGAAGACTGTATTTCCCTCTCTAAGCAATCAATGATTACCTGAAAGCTCTTCATTCAGGGCACGGACTCAATAAGATTCCCCTGTCCTCTTTGGGATATCAACTGGTGATGTCATCACCACATCTTTGGATACTTAGGAACGGATTACTTCCAATGTGCTCATGAGTTTTTATCTACAGGAATAGTTAATATTACCAGCAAGTCTTGAGGTATTTATTTTTTTATGGTAAATAATTTTCCTACCTTGACAAGTGTTAACAATTCTAATTTTCCTCCTTATCAGTTTATGAAAAGATAATTATCAATTCTGAGCTTCAAAATTCCCTCTCCTTTTTTAAAAGGTCAGTAGTACTGTGTATGTGTGAGTGTGGGAGAGGTACAAGTTACTGTTACCTCACAGGATATTTTGGAATTAATGTGGAAAAAAAGCACAGAATGGCATGTTGCATTTTAACATTATACATGGAACAGTTGTCAAACTGACAGAAAATTCGTAATGCAACAGCTGCACTGTGTGGTTTGCCAACGTCTCATCCCAAATAAATGTTCATTCTCCTCAGTGCAATTAACTTTCCTATACTGGCAGATTTTGCTAGAAGATCATCAAGGTAGATTACCTTCCAGCGTTATGAACTAAATACTTACAGGTGTTATATCATCAGTTATAACTTACAAACTTTTGCATTTAGCAAGACACTCAGGAAAATGAATCATCTAATTTATGAATAATTTATAAGAAATTCACAGCATGCTCCTGGCATCATCCATGGCCTTTTCCAGGTCATATGACACCAATTAGAGCTGAATTTTAAATTATTCAATAACCTGAACTCTCTTGTCATTTAACATATAGATATCAATGCAGCAAACAAGTTAAATCTAATGGACCCTGGGGGTTTGAGCTCCTTCACAGCTCAGCAGCTGAGGCCCTAGGCTATCAACGGAAGGGGAAATGACAGAACACAGCAGCCACGCACATCTGCAAGACTCTAATAACTTATTCTAGTTCCCAAAGGGACTGCAGCACACTTTAGGAATATTGAATCTAAAAGACATTAAAGTCACTAATTATAAGGTTTAAAAGAATGTAAGCAAGGGAAGACACAAAATGACATGTAAATGACAGAACAATGAACTAGATACCAAGTACCATACCAGGTTCTAGGAATACCACCATAGGTCTGCCAATAATTTTTTTGCAGTTACTACCAGATGCAGTAAAGGGTTAAACTTTCTTTTTCGTTACCATACTTCCTGAAAGTCAGAATTTTGAGTTGTTATAAAAACAGTTCTAATAACTGATAGCATATTCAAGCTAAAGTCAAAAGACACTAATTAGAATTCCACTATGGTTACTTTGGCGTTCTGTTGCTTTAGGCATATTACTTTGGCTGTCTGAAGTAGTCTAGTCATTTGGAAGGAGGGATTTAGACTTGATAATCTTTGTGGTATATGCGATCCTTAAGATTGGGGTTTTATAACCTAAGGAAGGGATAGAAAAGAAAAAGGGCAACAAGTGAGTACTCAGTTACTGCTCTCTGAGACTCACACATTAAGGAAAACTCACACATTATTTTGTATATTTGCCCAAACAGATGACTGGATGGGATAAATGTATAGTTATGATAACAATTCTAAGAATACTGATAGAATCTTTTAAAGGGACAATTATTTCATCAAAAGAAATGTAACTACAGTAGTGACTCAGCTCATTCAGGCAAAATGCAAAAAAAAGGGCAGCTTTAAATGTTTTAAATAGTTTCTAGAAGAAATAAACACACAGCTAGTTTTAATTACTTAAGAATTGTTGTATCTCTCGACAAAAGAAAAAGGTTGTATCTCTCTCTCTCTCTCTCTCTCTCTGTGTGTGTGTGTGTGTGTGTGTGTGTGTGTGTGTGTGTGTGTGTATGTGCGTGCGTGTGTGTAAAAGCAGAGGATATTGACTTATGGCCACATTGGAAAAGGAACAAATATAAGCGTTCCAGTGACTCACACATCAATCTTCAGGGTCTTAACACGAGATATGGGTTTAAACACAGAGCAAGAAGTATATATTGCTAAGCAATCATGGTCATGATGAAATCCTGCCCATCACTGCTCATCCTTGTCTCATCTCATGTCTTTCTTACAAGGTGATATGATAAGTTGCCAGAATTGTGTTAATAATCTTCCCAAGAGACAACCCTCCTCTGGTGGGATGGATGGTCACTTTCATTATATAATTCCCACCAATTCGTTCACATGGGTAAGCTTTCCATCTTCTGATTTTCTCAATTTCTTTCTTTAGTGTCCTAAGGTTTTTATTATACAAGTCCTTTACTTGTTTGGTTAGAGTTATCCCAAGAAATTTTAACTTTCTGAGGTAATTATGAAAGGCACGATTTCCTTGATTTCTTTCTCATCCTGTCATTTGTATATAAGATGGCTATTAATTTTGTGTGTTTATGTCCTGATAATCTACTGAAAGTGTTTATTAGAGGGATATTCTGCAAATAAAGATCTCATGACTTCCTCCTTTCCTATTTCTAGCCACTTGACATCCTTCAGTTGTCTTATTGCTCTAGCTCCATCTATGACTTCAAGTACTATATTGAATAAGTATGAAGAAGGTAGACATCCTTGTCTTATTCCTGATTTTAGTGGAAATGCTTCAGGTTCCTTTCTGTTTAGCTTGATGTTTCATGCGGGTTTGTTGCAAATCGTCTTTATTATGGTGAGGTATGTCACCTGTAACCTTAGACTCTCAAGGACTTTTATCATGAAAGGATGCTGGATATTCTCAAAGGCCCTTTCTGCATCTAATAAGCTGATCATGTGGTTTTTGTACTTCAGTCTGTTTATATGCTGGGTTTCATTTATCAGTTTACATATGTTGAATCATCTCTATATAATTTTATAGTGAAAATTAGATATAGAAAAAGATACCTTGTCAGAAGTGGTGAAAAATTTTGAGAAGTCCACCCAGTTAATGATACAGCACCCACAGTCTCCTAAGAGGGTTATATGAAGTTTCCTTGTGCCTCCTTCTAGTAATATATAAAGGTAGACCTATCAGAATTACACCCGACTTCTCAATGCAAAACATAAAAGCCAGAAGGTCCTGGGTTGATGTGCTGCAGACATTGAGACAACAGATGCAAGCCCAGACTACTATACTCAGCAAAGCTTTCAATCACCATCGATTGAAAAAACAAGATATTCCATGACAAAACAAGATTTAAACAATATGTATCCATAAACCCAGCCCTAAGAAAGTACTAGAAGGAAAACCTCAATCCAAGGAAGCTAACTACACCCACAAAAATACAGGCAAAAGATAACCCCCTGCAAAAAAAATTCAAAGAAGGGAAACACACCAACACTACTACCAAAATATAACAGGAATTAACAACCACTGGTCATTAATATCTCTCAATATCAATGGACTCAATTCACCTTTAAAAAGACAGAGGGTAAGAGAATGATAATGAAAACAGGATCCAACCTTTTGCTGTATGCACAAAATACAACTCAACCTCAAAGACAGACACTATCTTAGAGCAAAGGGTTGGGGAAAGATTTTCCAATCAAATAGACCTAAGAAACAAGTGGGTGTAGCTATCCTAATATCTAACAAAATAGATTTCAAACTAAAATCCATCAGAAGAGATGAAGAAGGATACTTTATACTCATAACAGGAACAATCCATCAAGATGAAGTCTCAATCTGAATATCTATGCCCCTAATAAAGCACCTACATATGTAAAAGAAACATTACTAAAACTTAAATCACACATCAAACCCCACACACAAATAGTAGGAAACTTCAACACTCCACTCTCTTCAATGAACAGGTCAACCAGACAGAAACTTAACAGAGAAATAAGAGAACTAACAGACGTCATGAATCAAATGGACCTAACAGACATCTATAGAACATTCCACCTAAACACAAAAGAATATATCTTCTTCTCAGCACCTCATGGAACCATCTCTAAAATTGATCACATACTCAGTAACAAAGCAAACCTCCACAGATATAACCCCCTGTATCTTATTGGAACACCAAGGATTAAAATTAGAATTTAACAACAATATCACTCTCAGAAAGCCTACAAACTCATGGAAATTGAACAGTGAACTACTGAACCACCCCTGGATCAAGGAAGAAATAAAGAAATAAAAGACTTTCTAGAATTCAATGAAAATAAAGGCACAACGTATCCCAACCTATGGGACACTATAAAAGCAGTGCTAAGAAAGAAGCTCATAGTGTGGGTTATGTGGAAGATGCCTGAATCACAGTCTTTTCATTCTTCACTAATCATCAGGCTCCAGAATGGACCCAAGAATTGCATGTGGGTAGATGTTTCAATGCAGTTTTCAAAGGGGCAAGAAAAATGAATTTCTGTTTTATGAAGGAAAGTTTAAATGTCTTATACCCCTCCCCACCAAGTCTGACACTTACTAGTATCCAATTAACAGTATCTGAAAGTGACCAACTACTCCTAAGAGGGAGACCAGAAGTCACACTGTTATATATGCCACTGGCTAGGAGAAAATAATTTGCATTAAACTTTAAGACTACCAACTAGACACAAAGTGTTCTGAAAAACAAAAGGGATATTTAAAAAGAACCATTAGGAATAACCAACAGTCAGAGGTTTGGAAATCTTGAGTGTTATTAGATCAAGATTTGCCAAAGTAAATCACAGTCCTGTAACTAAAGACCAGAGTTCTTCCTGAGCCTCTGTGTAAGCAGCTACAACCCAGGGATGCTGGCAAGCTGGGAAGAAGTAATTCTGAAGCAGAGCAGCAAAGTATAAAACCAGGGACTGAAGGTGGCTGCTTTTGGAGGATTAGCCCTGCCTTAAGATAAAAAGAACTGCTAAGTGCTTGGCATTGTGTCAATCTTTATTCTAAAAAATCTGGTACATTCTTACTTAGCTTAGGTTTATATTATTGTAAAAAGCCAAGCAATTTGGTTTAAAATAACAGAGAATGAAGTGATTCAATTTCCTAGTGCCAAATACCCAACTCCCTTTTCTATTCCTAAGAGCCCTGGTTGGTGCCACTTCCTTTCATGTGGTTTTACCATTCCCTCAGTTCAAATGATTGTGCTTTCACAGCACCCCAAAAGCATATTACTCATTTCTTTATTGCTGAACTTACTTCAACCTGATCCTATGCCGTTAAGTATTGACTATTTTCAGACTTTTAAATTTCCTTGTGATGTTATTTATTTAAACTTGTAAAAATAGAAACTCAATACCAGGTGGGTTGTGAAACTTCTGGGTTATCTCCTGTCTCTGCATCACACCTACCTGTAAGAATGCTTGGATTATAGACACATGCCAATGCATCTAACTTTTTAACATGGATTTGGGGGGTTGAACTCAGGCTTCCATAGCAAATGTTTTTACCTATTTACCATCTCACTAGCCCTTAGAGGATTTTTAATATAAGATCTGTGGAACTATACAAAAATTTGGAGTAAATATTTCAATTGAGAGCAGAGACAATTACATTACTTTTGGCAATGTTCCATAAAAAGAGCTTAAAATAAGAAATAGTAATGGGAAAAAACCTGAAAAATATGTGCTATTTCAGACTAAAGTTGGGATAGGCAAGCAAACAGTCTACAGAATACAAAATCTGAATAAAAGGCCACATTGTCTTTGGAGTCAAACTTGGATTAAAGAAATTACTCTATGCCATAAACAAGGACATTACATTTTGAGACACAACATGTTCAAAAGAGGAAGTTTGGAATAAGCAGAGATTCAAAACCATGAAGCAAATTGTGTTTTCTACAAGTAATTTCTAGTTAATGTTTTCCAATATAAAAAAAATTATTACCAAATAAATATGATGATTACAAATATCTGGGACCCAGAGTACCTCCTTCCTCCTCCAGGGTCTAGCATGGTGAGTATCCTATAGAACTCAATACTTGTTTTTCCGTATCCTTCCAGATCTAGCCTGTCATACATCCAAGTGCCCTGGCCTGTTATGCCCAGTATGGCCTTCCTGCTATTATTGCAGTGGAGCTCTTGGCTTGGGCTAGGATATCCTTCTACCTATCACCACAGGACAATCCTACACCATTCCCTATGTTTCCACTCAGACCTATCTACCCTCACACCTCTGACTTGAAATAGGAAGCATATCCTGTTTCTAACCCAGTACTTCAGTCCACCAAACTTCATTCCATTCCATTTCCAACTTTTGGACCCCAAATGACCCCAGATGTTCTCTTCACCCCTACCCTGCACTGTCTATAATGAACTCAGAACAAAGGAAGTCTACATGCTGAGATCTCATCACAGGAGCACCAACAATATGAAAAAAAAATCAAGCCAGGATCTTCTCTCCAAAACCAACAATCCTGTGAAAATGCTTGCCAATGAGATACAGAAATTAAAACAACAAAAATAAATGTTGCATTAAAAGAATGCAACGAGTAAATAAAGAGACAGTTCAATGAAATAAAGGAGAAAAAGATTGAAGAGAATAAATGACCAAGCAATGCCCCAGAAAACACAAACATAAAACTGACAGAAATGATGAAGGCAATCCAATGGATTTCAATCAAAATGAAATTCAATCAGAAGATAGAAACATTAAAAAGGAATCAAGATAACATGTAATTGGACTTGAAAAACCCAATACCCCAATTAGAAAATTCAAAGAAAAACCTTAGGAGTAAAATGATTAAAGCAGAAAACAGAGTATTGGGTCTCAAGTATACAATACAGGATCTAGACTGAGTAATCAAAGACCATAAAAAACAAAACAAAACAAAACAATTTAACAAAAAAGGAAAAAAAACACATAGGAAATATGGGATATCATGAAAAAAAGTTCTTCAGATTATAAGCATAGATGAAAAAGAAGAATCCCAATGCAATATCATAGAGCAGATCTTTATCAAGATCACAAAAGAAAACTTCCCCAAACAAATATACCTAAAGAAAGACACAGTCATACAAATACAAGAAGAATAAAACAGAACACCAAAAGACAAGGGCAGTAAATCCCCAAGGCATTTGGTAAAAACAAAAAAAAACAAACAAAAAGCCCCACTTAAGTATACATAACAAAGAAAGTATTAAAGGTATAAGACACATATAAGGGAAAACCTATCAGAATAATAGTTGCTTTATTTATAGAAACTTTGAAAGCTAGAAGGTCCTGGAGCAATGTATTCCAAGTTCTGCTTATGACAACCAACCTGAAATAATATAGCCAGCAAAATTATCAATCATGACTGAAAGAAAAAAAAAATGTATATGACATAAACAGCTTTAAACATTTTTATAGCCAGCAATTTGTCTGCTTGCCCTAACTCTCGCTGGCAAGTTCATTCCTTTACTGGTATTAGAGCTTATGTCATGATTTCAGAGTACACTGAAGACCAGCTGAGACACTGAATTTCGTAGACAGAGCATGGATTGCATTATTGGGTTTTCCAGTGGGAGACAGTCATTGTTGGAATAGTCAGAAAACAGACTATAAGCCACTCTAATAAATCCCATATATATGTATATTCTTCTACTGTAAAAACACTTTATAACCAACAAACCAAACCTAAGCATTATTTTTAGTGAAGTCAAGAATGAGCATAGAAAAAACTGGAAAGAAAAAACTGGCTCTTGGACGGTCTCAGCTGTGAAGTTGCTGGTTCGTTGGAGTCTCTATGACTGCTCTGACAGCATGTCTAGCAAGTCATTTTGAGAATGTCTTCTGGCCGAGAGCCTCAAGTTTTTATACTGTTCGTGGCTACTTTACTTTCTTAATTCTAGATTAACACACATGTCTGCTTATCATATAGTTACGTCACACTTGTTCACCAGCTCAAACTCTTATCACCACTGCACACATTGCTTCATACTTTTTAGTTTCATTTTGTGTGTCACTTAAAATTGCATCTTAACATTCCTGGGCTTGTTTATCCTTAAAACTCATAACATTTCACTTAATATTGCCTCTTAACACTCCTGGACTTGTTTGTCCGTACAGACTCATAACATTCCACCCCCTGATACCCGAAATGTAGTCAACATAAAGGGTATCACTATCAGTCCGTGTTCATTGATTCCGGACTATCTAGCGGTGCAACGCGAGGGTTTACACTCATTTCAGCCTGAACTATTTTTGGGTATAATGGCATGTTTGCACCTCTAGTCATAAGCATAAATGATCTTCTAAATTTAAAATGCAAACGCTGTTTTGTCATAATTTTGTAATTTCTATACATTTCATACCAATGCACATAAGCTGCAAATTCTTTTTTTTTGTTTTTTGTTTTTTTTATTTTTTTTGCAAATTCTTTAATTATTTCTTCTATAAAGGGTCTTAGTAATCTTCTAAGGCAAAAGCTTTGGAGACTCTGTGCTGTGAATTTATTTTCTAAAGAGCTGGCACAATACCAATCTCCTTCTAGAAGTCTCAATGCTCCTTCAGGATCATGTCTTATCATAGCTCTGTATATTTGATAGTGGTTATGAGATCCTTTGGTAACGTAAGCTGAAAGGATTGATGCTAGTATATGTAGCATGGTTTCAAAGGGATTCCTGTCTACATATTTTCGTGGATGATGAACATGATGTTCCACTAAGTTCCATAAGGTATCATGTTCTGGTGTTCCTGACAAGAATCTATCAGCAAATCTATAGTTACAAAAGTTACATTGATTCACACCATGATATGAATATCCCATTGTTTTCACCAAATCTCTAATCACATCAAAATGTCTATAATAGTAATGTTTAAGCAATATTTCTGGTCCCCTGGGCTGAAGTAGGTCGCATCTTGTTCCTGACGGATTATACTGTTTTCTCCAGTTGCGGGTTTGTCTGCTTCCGTAATGAGTCATATCTTTTTCCGTTCTCTGCAACACATTATAAATCTCAAGCATATTATCAAAACAATTAACAATCCTATTATCATTATGCTTTCCTTAATCCAATGCCACCAATGATAAACTGGTAGGCATACAAAATCTAATCTAATCATTCTAGCCATTATATCAAAAAATGAGCATTCTTTCATGTTTTTATTCCAATCCTTATGTATATAGGTATTTGTTCTAATTAATCCCACCAAATTATGTATCTTATCTTTATTTCTTAATAATGACTGTTCTGCATTTTCTATTTTCCTATGTATGTTTTGCAGTTGTCTCTCATTGTATTCTGAGGCTACCTGTAATTCTTGTGTTTTCTTGATAAATGTGTCATAATGTTGTTTCTCCAAGTCTTGTAATTGGAGTGTTGGTGACACATATGTATGTTTTGTTCTTATTGATATCTCTGTTACTAATGTTTTATTGTCTATTTCCACTACCGAAAAGTTATGCAACATTCAACATCCTGGTTTTATTACTAATGTGGTTTTGGTATCATTTATGGTTTGTCTTTTTAAATTAGTACATATTAGGTTTTTGCTTGTATTGGAGCATATCATCCATGTCCAATCTCCCATGTCTTGTATTGTGTCTGACATGGTAGTTGCTGTTAGTCTAGTCTCTGTTAACTTGGATGCTGGCATATGAGGGTATGTGAATGTATTAACCCCCATGCCTAGGCATTCTTCTTGTGGGATATATGATGGTGTACCATTCATATTTATCCATAAGAAATAATCCATTGGTGTTACCCATGTGGTGTAACTTAGACTATTCCATGGGTCTAATTTGCTATCCCATCTTTGTGGTACTGGTCTGGTGTGGTATGCGTGGAAAGCATTATGTGTGAATATCTTATTACATTCAGATTGCAAAATCCATTTTCACTCGTATTCTCCTCGCTAGGATCTAATAGGGTCTGGAACTCTGGTGTTTGTCTACCTATTCCGGTTATGAATAGGGTGTCTAGTTCACTTTTTGCTTGATCTATTGCTCTTAGATATTGTAAACACATTATCTGATTGTGGTTCTGTCTTATTGCTACTTCATTCCATGTCTGATGACTTTGCCATTCTGCTTTTATTATTTCTATTTCTGACCTCATCTGTTGAGTTAACAAATTTAATGAATCTATTGAATCTGATATTGCTGCTAGGGCTTCTGATGTCATTCTGTTTGTCTCTTGCATGTGTTTTATTTCTGCTTTTATTGGTTCTAACATTGCTGCTGATATACCTCCTCCCATTAGACCACCCATAATTGCCCATGCCAAAACTGTTCCTAATACCAAAAATTGTAACGATTTCCTGCCTGTCTTTACTGGAGTGGTGTAATACAGGCCGTTATATTGTGGTGTATTACCCATTATTGAGCAATAATATTTGGGTGGTTTAAGGATTGCTAGGTCTATTTTTAGGCTTACTTTCCTAATTTTTGGGTATAATATTACTTTTGCTGGTGATTTTAGGTCTGGCACTATCATGGGTGCTCTGACTAATGTTGGTTCTTTGTCTGGGGGAGGGTATAGGTATTCCTGTGGGTAATGTGCTGTGAATAATCTATAAATATCTGACCTATTCCTAATTGGTCCTCTGTCTACCATCTTGGGTATCCAAGGTTTATCATTTGGTTCATTCCACATATTAAAGTTCCAATCTAAATAATATATTCGATCCCAATCTGTCATAAAGGTTTTATTCATGCCTTTGGGGTCCTGGGCTACCCAATCTGTTTCTTGCCATTCTCCATATAGTTCATTAATATTCCACATTGTGAAATAGTAGGGGAATCCTGCATGTTCTATCCTTTTAACTCCATTTTCTCTTATCATGTCCAAATTCCTAAGCCATTCCAAGGAAGTTTTCAATCCGGTACTATAAAATACTTCAGTTTTATTTGATATAGCACCTTCATTATGGCTAAATAATTGTATGGAATCCCATTTTTTGTGTTCTGCTAATGATGGTACATCCATCTCCAATACCTTAGGTAATTTATATTCTATTTTAGTTATTATGTTTGTAATATTATTTTTTGTGTTTGTATGGTATCTCCATGTAAATTAAATGTCTTTGGCTGTTTCACATAATTTCCCTTTGTGTACTTAATGTCTAATGGTATTGGAAACTCGTCTAAACCTGCTGATTGATATGCACATATGTGCGTTTTATTTATATTCTTTTTATTCCTAAATATAATTCCTTCGGTCAGATTATAAGGTAATAACACTGGTACTTCTGATCTATTATACCACCATGCTTGATAATTTGATATACCATTATATTTGTGTAGGTTTGCAGTGCTGTTTATAAACAGGACTATATTATTTCTTGTGGTCATTTTAGGATTCAGCTCTTCTGAATGCGTTATCATTCCCTTATTGTCATATGGTTTAAAGTTGATGTCATATGACATTTCACCCCCTTTGAATGTTATTTTTGTGCTACCTGTTGGTGGGCTGTATGGTACACATGCCCATATAAAATATGTTTTATGCTGTTTATATACTGTTTTCCTGCATTCCCAGTTTGGTCTAACACAAGTAGGGTGTTTAGTTCTCTGGAATGAATCTCTTAATGTTTGCCATGGTTGTGGCAATATTGAATTTAGTACAATTGGAAATCTCAAATGATGTACTCCTAAAGGTAATAGTTTCTCTATAATTGTCCAGTTCCATAACTGATTGTCTAGTAGCTCTATATAGGGTGCCTCGGGTATCAATTGGTATGATTGTGCTATCATTGGTAGGAACCATGATCTGGCAAAAGTCACATTCATTTGCTATTCCACAAGTAAATGTGGATCCCTCTCCTTCTGGGTCGTCCTGTATGGTTGGTATTTCTATGGCTATAGTTTTATATACATTATTTACCTTAAGGGTTACTACATCTAAATTTTGCCATGGTCACCAGTGGCAAAATTATGGCTGCATATATGGCCATTTGGTTAGTTTTATTAGTCCACAGTTCGCTCCAATGGCATTTCAGTGGGTTTTCTTCCTCATCTAAATTTGTTATATTTTTTGTCATATCTGCCATATGTGTTTTCATATGGTGTGTTGTGCCATGTTGTGCAATCCTGAACTGTTCACAACCTTGTTTCCATGCATATTCAGTACAATATGCATATTTTTGACAAAAGCTTCTGGTTACTCCTGTCATTTCTGTCCAATCTCTAAAATCTCTCCAATATTCTGGTAGTAAATCTGATTTATATCCTGTAGGCACTTCCATAGGTTTAAAGGGTAATTCTGTAGTAGTGGTAGTGTCCCTATTAATGCTGTCACCAGTTACCTTCTGACAAAGTATAGCCAGCACACAGTCTAGTTTACAAAGAGTGATGCTGGGTGCATGTCTGTGCTGTTGAATTTGGTCATTCCTTTCCACATTTTTGGGCATAGATCGAATGTTACATCTATCAGTGGTATAATTCCCCATAATGTGAATGCTATTGCTGTTAAGATGTTTATATATCATTTTAGCATTCGCATCCAATTCATTGCTCATGAAATATCCTCTCTTTTTACTTGTTTTAGATCTCCTTTACCTTGTGTTATCCACAGGTTATTGTTTTCGGCTTCTGCCACAATTTCTGCTCTTGTCAGGGAATTATTCTTCCTATTTTTGTGGACACACATATAGGGTCTAATTAGTTCCTTGTCCAAAGTATCCGGATATTCTATATCAGGCATACTTTTAACTACTTCTTCTATAGGGCTTAATCTATTCATTCTGGGTCTGTTATTTAAATCTACTAAGGCTAATAGAAGTGCTTTGCCTAAAGGTTCTTTATTATATTGAGTCAATTTTAGTTTAAAAAGTCCATTTAATAGTTCTATTGCTCCGGCTGCTGTCGGGTTGTATCCATGATGGAATTCCCATTGTATGTCATATATTTTTGCTAATTTCTGTGTTAGTTTCCCTGTAAAGTGTGTTCCTTGGTCTGATTGTATTATTTGTGGTGTTCCATAATTTGCTATCCACTGCAATATTGTTAGAATATATGTGTTTTGGTCTGGCTTTGGACCTGGTTTTGCCAGGGCTAGTCCTGTAGTTATGTCTATCATAGTGCAGGCATATGTATTTTTAAATTCTTTTAGTGGTCCTATAAAGTCTATTTGTATTATAGAGTTAAATCCTTTCCTAGGTCCCACAGTTCCTCCATACCTGTGGTTAAATCTTATCCTATTTGTTGGACATCCTGGGCATTTTTGTATTGCATTTTTTATCCTATGCCATGGTGCATCTATATTTCTTCCTTGAAACCAATTTTTCATTGCATGGGTTCCTATATGTCCCATTTGTTCATGTAGGGTTCTAATCTCCTGATCTGAAATTACTGCTTCTAGTTTTGGTTGATGAATCCTGTATTCTGTTTTTATTATCTTTCTTAGTGGCTCTCTATCTTCTATTTTATATTGTCCTTTAATTCTTATAGTTAATGCAGCTAATTTATCTACTATATCGTTATTTTTATGCATCTCATCTGTCTTTTTAGTATGTGCATCCACGTGGTATACTGTTATTCTTACATTTTCACTTGCCTGCTCTAATTCTTTCCATGCTTCCATGGACCACAGTGGTTTGCCATTAATTTTCCATCCTGTTTGTTTCCATTTTCCTGACCATATTGCTATTCCATTTGCTACACACCATGAATCTGTGTATATTGTTATTTGTTTTTACCTTCTTTTATTGTCTGACTAACAGCTAGAACTGTGGCTATTCCTTCTGCATGTTGGGCTGATTTTTCTGTTCCTTGGTCTGTAATTATTTGGCCGTCCTCTGGTCTATATGCTGCTGCTTTCCAATGTACTTTATTCCCTACTGTGGCCGTGGAACCATCCGTAAACCAAGCATTCAGGACCTTTGGAGAATATATCTCCGTGCCCCAGAAACCTATTGGCTTCAATGGCTTTTCAGCCGGGGACTTTGCTGGGATCACACTGGGTCTTACTAGCCAGTCATCCGGATTTACCGTATGAAGGATATCGTTTGATTTGTTAGTTATACTACCCTTCGATGACACTTTGTTTTATAGAAGTCCATCAGGTACCATTTCCAATGTAGCACCTTTGCTTCTATTGGTAGGCCTGCCCATGCCTCCCCAGGGGCTTTGATCCAATCCTCGATTGGCATCTCAGTCCTCACTATGGTTTCGTTGTTCCTCAGCAGGGAGTGTATACTTCTGCATGCTTCATAGACTGCCCAGACGGTCCTCTCAAATAGAGAGTACTTATTTTCTGACCAAGGGAATCTTTTACAATAAAATCCAATTGGTAATATCCTATCTGATTTTGCAAAAATGTTCCAATTACCATATCCTTGTGAATATAATACTTCTATTATCACTGTATCTGAGGGTTGTATATATACTAATTCTTTATATTCCTTAATCATCTTTATTATTAGTTCCTTAGCTTCCTTTTGTTTAGTTCCCCATATGAAGTCTCATAATTTTTTAATTACTTCATATATGGGTTTCAATATAATTTGTAGGTATGGTATATGTTGTCTCCAGTATCCAAATAGTCCTATTAAATGCTGTGTTTGCTGTTTATTTTCTGGGTCTTTTAGCTGTTCTATTTTATCTATGACTCCTTTTGGTATTTGTGGTCCTGTGACTGACCAATGTACTCCTAAAAATTTTACTTTTGTATCTGGTCCTTGTATCTTATCCTGGTTTATTGTCCATCCTTTATCTCTCAAATGCTGTATTACTCTTTTTACTGCGTGTTCTACCTTGTCCTTTTCCTGTCCAAAGACTAAAATATCGTCTACATAAGATAGCAATTCCACCCCCTGACAATCGAAATCCTCTAGGGTTCGTGTCAGTGTGGTGTGTGCTATTATGGGGCTATTTAAATATCCTTGTGGTAATCTTAAAAATTTGTATTGTTTATTCTGCCATGTAAATGTAGTAATCTCCTGTGATGTTGGATGTAATGGGATCCCAAAGAACATATCCGACAAATCTATAGTGGCCAGCCATTTTGGAGCTTTCTGTCTTATTCTTAAAAATATATCTTCTATATCTGGCAAAGATCCTGGCATTTTTGGACTTTTTTCATTTATTTTCCTATAATCCACAGTAAATCTATATTTCCCGTTGGGTTTTAGTACTGGCCATACGGGTGAATTGTAGTTAAAACTTTGTGTTGGCGCTATAATGCCTTCCTTTAACAGTTCCTGCACTGTTTTTGTTATTTGTCCTATGCCTCCCTTAATGGGGTACTGTGGTGTAAATGAGGGTTTAATTTTAGGCAACATTACAGGTTCTACTTTTACTTCTGCTAAGTTTGCATATACTTTTTAAATTTTCTTATATTGTAAAAATTCTGGAAAAATCTCTTTTATCTGGTCTATGCCTAACACACCGCATGGTGCTGCAAAGCTTGCTGCTTGGATTTTATAGATTTTATCATATAGCTATAACTCTATTTCAATTACTGGTACCTTCTGTGTAGCATTCACTCCTGCTAGTTCTATCCATTTTTTACTTTTATTTTGGTTGTTTAAAGTATTTATTATGCTTATCTGACTACCTGTATCCAGTAGCCATTTTGTGGGTATTAATTTACCATTTATTCTAATTGGAATATTTACAAAGGGTCTATTTTCAAAGCTGTTATTAGTCATGTTTAACGTCTGTGTGGGTCGTATCTGTTCCTGAACCTGGGTCTGAATGGTCCCATTTGTCCTTGCCTTTGATTCTGCCTTGGCTCCCAAGGTCTTTGGTTGCCAGGCCTCTGTCCTAAAAAAATTATTCTGCCTAGGGAATGGGGTGGCGGGTCTTCCAATTATTCTTTTAAATGGTCCGCCTCTGCCATTTGGCCTGATAGGCATTGTGTTCCTGTTTCCAAATGGTCTGAATCTTATATTTCTTAATCTTTTCCAGTGGGTTTGTCTTTCCTAGGAGGTGGTCTCCTCACTTGTGTTTGGAATGATACCACCTTTTCTGCTTCCAATTCTCTAAACTGCTTGAAGTACCTAATTGCATCTCCTATGGTTTGACTGGCTTGCAATCCTGTTGTAAGGCTCATTTTCAGATGTGGTGGAGCTCCTTTAATTACCACTCTGATAAATGCTGGTGTCATTGGTGCTGCTTGGGGTGTAGGGGCTTGATTGTAAATATGCCATAGAACCTCTAATTTACGACATATGTTTATGGCTTCACTGTAAGTGTGCCATTTTGCGCTAGTCTCAAATTGTGTGAGGTCTAGGGATGGAAAAGCCAGCCTTCATGCTGCTGTTATCCAGTCTAATAATGGATGGGTGTCTCCTGCTGCTGTCTCTAGAGTCTGTTAAAGTGCTTCAAAAACTGATGGATTTTCTATTATACCTTTAATTCTATTCATCTCAGTGGAATGTAATAAGATTGTGTCTGCTCCTTTTTCCTACAATCTGACCATGTACTCTGCATCTGTGGCACCATTCTGGGCAAAATCCTTCCTCAAGTCTGACAATTCCTGAGGATTATATGGTCTGGACTCTCTAATCTCTATCCCTGGACTCGGAGCAGAGCCATTTGGCGTGATAAGCCGATTTATGGCATTTCGAATTGGAGTCCATTTTGTATTAGTTGTGCATCACACATTCAGCAAGGGTTCCTATGTCCTAGGCAAGGTCTTCTATCCTATCTTACTGAGGCATTGGTGTATACGACCTGATAATGGTCCGTGGCTCTCGACGTAGACCTCTGGATCACCAAGTCTTGATCCGCAGGCAAGAGCTAGTTCTCTGGCTCTTGGAAGATCTATCAGCAAGTCAGCAAGTCTTGATCCGCAGGCAAGAGCTAGTTCTCTGGCTCTTGGACGGTCTCAGCTGTGAAGTTGCTGGTTCGTTGGATTCTCTATGACTGCTCTGACAGCATGTCTAGCAAGTCATTTTGAGAATGTCTTCTGGCCGTGAGCCTCAAGTTTTTATACTGTTCGTGGCTACTTTACTTTCTTAATTCTAGATTAACACACATGTCTGCTTATCATATAGTTACGTCACACTTGTTCACCAGCTCAAACTCTTATCACCACTGCACACATTGCTTCATACTTTTTAGTTCCATTTTGTGTGTCACTTAATATTTCATCTTAACATTCCTCGGTTTGTTTATCCGTAAAACTCATAACATTTCACTTAATATTGCCTCTTAACACTCCTGGACTTGTTTGTCCTTACAGACTCATAACAAAATACAAAACCATAATTACGAAAAAACAAAAAACTACTGAGAACACAATACTACCAAAACTCAACAACATACTGACCACAACTAACACACACATTTCAATAGTAACTTTAAATGTCAATGATCTCAATTCTTCAATCAAAAGACATAAACAGAATACTGAATGAATCAAGAAACAAAATCCATCTATAGCTATCTGCTTCCTACAAGAAACAAATCTCAGGGTTTTTTTTGTTGTTGTTATTTATTTAGTTGTTTATTTATTTATTTAAAAAACAAACAGAACACATCCTGAGGCATGAAACAAATCTTTAAAAATTCAAAAATATTAAATCACCCGTTGTATCCTATCTAATCACAATGCAATAAAACTTAAAATTGACAGAAAAAACTTTAGCAAATATGCAAACTTGTAGAGATTAACAAATTTATTACTAAATGCAGAATGAGTTAAAGACAGAATAAAAAAATCCTGGAACTAAGTGAAAAAACAACATAACAAAACCTCTGGAACACTCTGAAAATAACCCTATAAGCAAAATTTATAACTCTAATGGCCTAATTAAAAAAAATCACAAAGAAAACAACATATGACTTAATGAAGCAACTCAAAAAGTATGAAAAACAATGAACAACCCAAATCCAAACCCAGTCAATGCTATGGGACAATGGTCTTTTAGCCTGTCACTTATATTATTTTTTAATAAAACATTGATTGGCCAGTAGGCAGGCAGGAAGTATAGGCAGAATGACAAAAATAGGAAAATGCTGGGAAGAAGAAAGGTTAGTCTGCAGTCATCACCCAGACACAGAGGAAGTCAGACACAGAGCAAGCAAGATGAGACTGTCTTGCCGAGAAAGGTACCAAGCTATATGGCTAACACAGACAAGATTATGGACCAATATGAGTTATAAAAGTTTATAAGAAGTCTAAGCTAATAAGTCAATCAGATTATAATTAATGTAGATCTCTGTGTGTTTCTACGGAACTCAACAACTGAAGTCAATAAAATAGAGGCAAAGAAAACAACACAAAGAATCAACAAATGTAAGCATCATTTCTTTGGGACGTTAAACTGACAGACCCTCGACTCCACTAAGCAGAGAGGACCCAGATAAACAGAATCAGAGATGAACATAACATTACAGCAGATACCAAAAACCTCAAACTATTATAAAGGGATATTTGAAAAACCTGTACTCCATTAAGTTGTAAAATCTAAAAGAAACAGATGATTCCCTAGATGCAGCCAAACCACCCCCCCCAAAAAAATTAACCCAAGAATAAATCAACAACTTAAAACAGGTCCATAACTAATGGGGAGGTTGAAATGATAATAAAAATCTTTCCAGCTTGAAAAACAAAAGTCCAGGGCTAGATGGCACAGCATAATTTTACCAGATATTCAAAGATTGACAGCCAGTACTGGTATCGCTGACCTTCCCTGTCATTGGGTACCCTGTCCCTTTAAGAGACAAGCTCTGACCACCCCTAATCATCCTCCTTCCTGCCAAGGCAAGCTGATTTTGACCTTCTCTCCAGCCTCTCTTTCTTTCTCTGTCAGTCCCTCTGTACCTCTTCTGTAGAGGTAACTACTGCCCCCACTTCTGTTCCTCTTCTTTCCTCTCTCTCTCTCCCTCCCTCTATGTCTGTCTGTCTGTCTGTCTGTCTATCTATCTATCTATCTATCCATCCATCCATCTTCATTCCATAATCCCCTTACCCCTTACTCATTAAATAAACTCTATACTCAAGCTCTCTCTGCATGATGCATCTATCGGTCTCTCATCCTCTAAGGTCTTCCACCCGCCAGGGAACCTGCCAGAGTCCTCCTCCATGAGTCTTTCAAGTACTTCTTAGAGTCTTTGAAGAACTTCTTAAACTAGGAAGGAAGGAAGGAACAAAGGAAGGAAGGAAGGAAGGAAGGATGAGGAGAGGGAGGGAGGGAGGAAGGAAGAAAGGAAGGAAGGAGGAGAGAGGAATGTAACAGGAGGAGGAGAGGGCCTGATTTTTGTCATGGCCGCCCAGCTAGCTTACACCCGAAATAACCACACAGAAATTGTATTAATTCAATCACTACTTGGCCATCAGCTCTAGCCTCCTATTGGCTAACTCTCACATCTTGATTTAATCCATTTCTGTTAATCTGTGTATCACGACGAGGTCATGGCTTACCGAGAAAGACTCAGTATATCTGATTCTGGCAGCTCCATGGCGGCTCTCTCTGCTTCTGCTTTCTTCCTCCCAGAATTGAGTTCTGTCTCCCCGCCTACCTAAGTTCTGCCCTATCACCAGGTCCAAAGCAGTTTCTTTATTTAACAAATGAAAGCAACACATAGAAAGAAGGACCTCCTACACCAGGGGAGGGAGGAGAGAGAGGGGGGGCAGCGAAGGAAGGGAGACAGACAGACATACAGTCAAGGGGCATCAGCAAACTCCTTTGAGGCTAGTATTACTCTAATACCATAAACAGAAGAAGACTCAACAAAAATATCCTAACAGGCCAATATCCTTGTTGATCAAAGACTGAAAAAAATTGAATAAAATCTTGCAAACAAAACAGAAACATACATTAAAAAGTGTGTTCACCATTACCAAGTTGGCTTTATCGATAAAATATACGGATGGTTCAATATATACAAGTCAGTAAGTGTAATAAACCACATACATGGACTTAAAGCCAAAATCATATCTAAATAGATGCAGATAGAATCTAACATGGCTTCATGATAAAAGTCCTCGAGAATGAAGGGCTAGAGCAAACGTACCTCAGCATAACAACTATATCCTAGAGAACCACAGCCAACATCATCCTAAATATAAAAGAATTTGAAATAATCCCACTGAAGGCAGGAAGTAGACTGGAACCCAAACATGAGTACTGCCACAGCAACTCCAGTGTTGTTTGTGTGACATGACTTATGTCATTAGGCCGGACGGGAGCTACATGCCCCTTGGGGCTAGGCTTCCTGGAGATCCCTGGCAGAGTGCTCAACCCTGGCCTAGTATCAGGTCAATATGTGCTTCTCGCTTGATCAGCTACCTGGGATATGGGTCTGTGTATTCTCTTTTATGACTATGTTTTTTCTTTTATGTATTAATCAAGCAATATCTCTTGGAAGATGGTTGATAGATGGGAAGGGACTTGATGCCCCGGGGGGAACATGACAACAATAGAAAAATAGAAATGGAGCCAAAGGTATCGAGTCAGGAAATTAATGACCTACTTAGACATTTAAGTGACAGGCAATCATGGAACATTTCTACAAAAGATCCACCCATAATTCAGGCCCTTGTGAAGGTGGTCTGGAGGCAAAATCAAACTTTCAAGGACATTCTCAATGGACTGCAATAGGAGGAACTGTTTGTGGAAAACCTAGATATACTTGATAGTAAAACCACAAAAGTCCAGGTACTTATTGGGAATGAACACTCAGCTAGAAAGAGTCCATTGGGAATTCCCACTACTATGATGTATGGTAGAAAGCATTATTTAATTCAAGGAAGGTGGTGGGCTTCTTCATTAGGAAAGAACAGTATGAGAATGTATAAAACTACACCTGAGCCATTGCCATATACAGGAGTATATGATGAACAAGGAAACAGATGGGTTAATGTAGAAGGGCAAAGAACATTATATTGGTCATTAAACTCCATGGAAAAATTGGCCTGAGCCAGACCTCCCTCGTGTCTGATATCTAAAGCTAGCCTATAGCAGTTATGCAACAAGTGTTAAAATAGTATTTCCTTCATTGGCCACAAGACAGAGTTAGGCAAAAGTTAGAAGGAGGCATAAAGACTAATCTGGTGTAGTTCAATGGTCCTTGAATTAATCAAAATGAAACTATTACAGCACAAATGTCAGCTAGAGTTGAAACCACTAGCCTGAGGTTTTGATTTTGTCTGGGCTTTGAGCATGTTCTCAGGGGCAGAAGGCTCCTGGGGTAGAGGATGTATCATGTCTAGCTCTAGTTCCTCATAATGTATCTTTTCTTAGAAAATGCTGATGTTGCTTTGTTCCCTCATGATCTGTTCCATGTTTATAAACTATATAATCAACTAACTGGAGAAGTAAAATTGCAGCAGATTCAAACCACTCTCTTGTGTGTTGTGTCTGTTTGTCATTCGTCGAACTCGTGTCTTCCTGAGTCCCAAAGCCCTGGTTCTCCTATGGTTGTGGTATCCTGAGTGAGCTGGTCCATAGCAAGTATAAATAATCTCAACCACTAAACATTTAAAAAAGTTGTCAAAAACATATATTGGAGGAAAAAAAGCATCTTCAGTACAAGGTGCTGGGCAAACGGGATGTCCATATACAGAAGAATGAAATTAGACCTGTATTTATCACCTTACACAAAAACTAGTGCCCAATGGATCAAAGACCTAAACATGAACTGCTAGAAGAAAACAGGCAGTAATCTACATAATATAGGTGTAGGAAAGGACTTCCTGAAAAAGCCTCCATTTGCCCCAGAATTATGTACAACAATTGACAAATGCAATTTCATGGAACCAAAAAAGCTTCTGAACAGCTAATGAAACAATCAATTTAGAGAAAATGAAGCCCACAGAAAGAGAATCTTTGCTAGAGGTTTAATATCCAGAATATAAAAAGAACTCAAAAAACAATAACACAGAGTCAAATAAACAAATGACCCATTCAAAAAAATGGGCCTTGTACCCTAAAATAAGAGTTCTCAAAAGGAACAAAAATGCCTATGTTTACTATCCCTAGCTGTTTGTTAGGGAAGTTTAAAGGAAAACAACTTTTAAGACTTCATCTTACTACACTTAGAAGGGCACAGAGAAATGAAACAATGAACAACAAATGCAGGAGGGATTCATGGAAAAGGGAATCCTCTTTTACTGGTCCTGCCTGTATGAAAATCAGTGAGTAGAATTTTTCAAAAGCTAAAAATAAATTTATCATATGACACAGTCTGTAGTAATTACAGAAAACAGGAATGTAAAAAAGTACTATTGTCATGATAGTGCATGGGGTGAGGTGCAGAGAGGGAAATAGTAGGGGGTCATATAATCTGATCAGAAAAATGGAAACCAGGGGGCTCTTTAGGGAGGGGGAGGGAGGTAAAGGCAGAGGAAGGTAGGAGAAAGGTAGAGGGCAAGAGTAAGATACAAATCATTTGATAGGGAATGGGAAAAGGGGGGCTCCTTAAAGAAGAAGCATGGGCAGGTAAGTACAGGAGAATTAGGGAGGTGGATAAAATAACAGAATTTTGAATGAATGTCTGAAAAATCCACAAGAAATCATAATATTAAAAATTTCCCTAAAAATATTATACTGCACACAGTACACATATGCATTTTTAATGAACTTTTCTCATTTGGGCTGATGATGTTCCCTCCAAGAGGGAAAGAACACAGAACAAATCTCTTAACACCAGACATGAGAAAGTCCTTTTGTCTTAGTCATTGTTTCTATCACTGTGTTTTATAAAGAAAAAACATTAAACTGGGGGCTTGCTTAGTTTCAGAAGTTAGTCCATTATCATAATGGCAGGGGGCATGGCTACATGCAGGCAGGTCCTAAAGCAGTAGCTGAGAGCTAGATCCAGATCCACAGGCAGAAAGACTCTTGAATTGACCTGGACTTTGGAAACCCCCAAACCCAACCCCAGTGACATACTTCCTCCAACAATGCCACATCTCCTAATTCTTTTCAGTCTTTTCAAATAGTGCCACTTCCTGGTTACTATATATGACCCATGGGGGACATTCTTATTCAAACAATCAAATTTCATTCCCTGGTCCCTCAAGGCTTATAACAATATCATAATCCAAAATACATTTAGTTCTATTTCAGAAGTCTCCATAGTCTTATCAGAGTCTCAACATTGTTTAAAAGTCCAAAGTTCCAAGTATTTTCTGATATTCAAGGCAATCTCTTAATTGCAATGGTTATGATCTGCTGGCCTGTCACCTGGGTATCCTGTCCCTTTAAGAGACAAGCTCTGCCCACTCCCAACCATCCTGCCTCCTCCAGCTTGCACTTTCTCTCTTTTTGTCATTTTTCTGAAAAGGTAGCTGCTGCCTCTCTCTCTCTTCTTCCCCACCCCCACTGCCTCTCCCTTCTCCCCCCTTCTTCCTTTCCCTTTCCCCTCCATAACCCACTAAATAAACTCTATACCCAAACTCTCTCTGCATGGCATATCTGACTGTCTCTCACCTGCCAGTCTCCCACCCACCAAGGGGACCCACTGAGGTCTTGGTTCACCTGCTGCCAACCCACCAAGGCCTGGGGTGACCTGCCAAGGCCCACTGACTACCTCTTGTGGGACTGCTGCCCCCTCCCATGGGACCAGCCTTCCCCCCACCCCACTATGTCTTTAAAAAAGAACAACAGCAACACCCTGCGAAATCAAAATCAAAAACATATCACATATTTCTAGTATACAATGGCCAAGAATATACATTACCATACCACAAGAGAGGAAAGGGAGCAAAGCATGAAAATACTAGACCAAAACAAACCAAAGAGCAGCAGAAGAAGAAACTCCAAACTCTGCATATCTATGTCTGATATCAAAGTGTTTTTTGAATCTCCAACTCCTTTAAGCTTTGTTGAATGCAATATACCCAGGCTGAAGCTTTTCTTAACAGGTATTGTAATGGTCTGTCCTGTCCCTTTAAGAGATAAGCCCTGCCCAATCCCCTCCTCCGTTTGCTTAGGCAAATGAATCTACCCTCTGTTTCTAGCTTGAGCTCCTTCCTTTTTGTCTCTCTCCCTAAGAGGCAGCTTCTGCATCTCTCCCTTTTCCTTCCTTCTCTTCCCCTTCCACTGTCTCTCTGTTTCTCTCTCTGTCTCTCTCTTTGTCTCTCTCTCTCTCTCTCTGTCTGTCTATCTATCTATCTATCTACTCTTCTCCTTTCTCCCCTTCCTCTGTTTCCCTTTCCCCTCCATAACCCACTAAATAAATACCCACTTTCTCTGCATGGTGTGCCTACCTGTCTCACCCACCATGGCTTCTCATGGCCTGTTGCCCACTGCAGCCACTTGGGGGATGGTGCCATTTTATTTTTACCACAATATTTAGTGTCATGACTCAAATGGTTTATATAAAATGCTGCAGTTCCACAAGGGGTGCAGTGGCAGGTCACGAGGGTCAGTGTTTGTACCCCTTGGGAAACCAGTGGGTCCCAGGCGGGGAGCCACATAGTGGGTGAGTGACAGACACAGACGAATACCATGGAGAGGGAGGTTGGATATTTATTTAGTGGGTTTTGGAAGGGAAGGGGAAAGGGGAGAGGGAGGGAGAGGAGAGAGACAGCAAAAAGGAAGGAGCTCAAGCTGGAAGCAGAAGGAAGATCAGCTTGCCTTGGCAGATGGGGGAGGGAGTGGCCAGGGCTTGTCTCTTAAAGGGACAGGATAGACCATTACAGGTATACCACAACTCTGTCATATCCAACATCTTGGGGTCACAAACAAAATACAGGCCTCAGCCTCACAGTTTCAAGCAATGGTTTCTCTGGATCTCCAAGCAGGGATAACCCTGACATACACTTGCCCTCAGTGGCTTTCCTTAGTTGAGGAGG
Organism: Myodes glareolus; assembly: GCF_982192425.1. Taxonomy (NCBI): domain Eukaryota; kingdom Metazoa; phylum Chordata; class Mammalia; order Rodentia; family Cricetidae; genus Myodes; species Myodes glareolus. The sequence continues at coordinate 61,924,181 of NC_142038.1, forward strand.
GAGATTCCTCAATTCCTTTCTCATATCCTTGACTCTAAAGACAGAATTATTGGCTGAAGTTGCCAAGCTCTATTGCTTGCAGGGGGCTACAACTTGATTCACTGGTTCAAGTATGTTTGCATCAGTTTTCTGTTGGTGATGGTTTTCTTCACTGTTGAAGCTGTTCTTTAATTCTTTCCAGAAGTTGGAAATTTAGCTGGATGAAGTATTGCCCTGAGGTCACCACTCCCTTTATTCTATTAGCATGAAGCTTTTTGTAAAATCTTTTATCTCCTTGAGCACAGGACTTACTTCCAATACACTTCCTGGTACTCCCTTTCTCCTCATACTGTACATTTTGTATTTCTAATTGTCTAGCTTGTTCCTTTTCATTATAGACCTGCATAAAAGTGATTACTAATCAAGAGAAAGAAACAGAAAAATAAGTTTTAGTACTCCCACCCCATGTATGTATAGGGGAAAGAACCCAGTTGTTAAACGCTGCAGGCAAGGACTTTACCACAGACCTAAATCACCAACTAACACATGGCTTTGAAAGAGAGGACTGAATTTAAAATGTAAAAAAGCAGTGCGCAACATTCTCATATAAATTGCTTTGCTGGCTTCTTACAAGGTAGGATTTTGGTTTGCTAAGAGTAAAAAAGACCACACACAAATGGCTACAATAGTAGTGAAGTTGTATGTATATGCAAACATTTTCATGTATGTGTGTGTCCCCATTTATAAGTAGGATCTAAAAATAAAAACCAATCTAAGTTTAGAATGGAGTACTAGTTAACAGAAGCTGAAGGAAATGAAGAGTAGAGAGATAAAATTCAATACCCCTTCACAATAAAATGCTTAGAAAGATTAGAGATACATGGGATATACCTCAACATAAGAAAGGCAATCTACGGCAAGACCATAGTCAACATCAACTTAAATAGAAAGAAACTCAAAGAAACTCCACTAAAATGGAATAATATGAGATTGTCTATTCTCTCCATACCTATTCAATAGAGTACTTTGTATCTTAACTAGAACAATGACAACTGAAGGAAATCAAGGAGATATAAATTGGAAATCAACAAGTCAAGGTAGCTTTACTCGCAAATGATGTAACAGTGTATACAAGTGACCCTAAAAATTCCACTAGGAAAGTTCTATAGCTGATAAACAGTTTCAGCAAAGTAGCTCGATAACTGACAAAAAACAGTAGCCCTTGTATATCTAAAAGTAAAACAGACTGAGAAAGAAATCAGGGAAATAACACCTTTCACAATAGCCTCAAATAATAGAAAACATCTTGGGGGTTAACTCTAGCGAAGCAAGTAAAAGAATTGAAGAAACAAATTGAAGATGATAGCAGAAGATGGGAAGATCTCCCATGCTCATGGAACAGTTGGATTAATATAGTAAAAATGGCAATCCTACTAAAAGCAATCTACAGATTCAATGCAATCCCCATCAAAATTCCAATACAATTCTCATCTTTATATGGAAACAAAAGATCCCAGAAGAGCTATAACAATCCTAAATTGGTATAGGAAATCCTTCTGTCTATGTGTTGCTTTCATTGGTTAATAAAGGAACTGCTTTGGGCCTATAGCAGAGCTGTAGGGGAACAGAGCTAGGAGGGAAAATAAAACACAATGCTGGAAGAAGGTGGAGTCAGAGAGACACCGTGGAGTCACCAGAGTCAGACATGCCAAATCTTTGCCGGTAGGCCATGATCTTGTGGTGATATACAGATTAATAGAAATTGGTTAAATTAAGAAGTAAGAGTTAGCCAGTAAGAAGCTAGAGTTAATGGGTCAAGCAGTGTTTTAATTAAAACAGTTTCTGTGTGGTTATTGTGATTCGGGCTAGCTGGGATGAACAAGAGGCCCTCCTTGCAACACCTGAACAATGACAGAACTGCTGGAGGTAAACTATGCTTCATTTCAAAGTGAACTACAGAATTACACAAATAAACACAGCATGAATGGTATTGGCACATAAGTAGACATGGTGATCAAAGGAATCGAACTAAACATTCAGATATAAATCCACATAACAATGGACACCAGATTTTTTTTTTATAAAAAAATACACACTGGAAATAAGACAGCATCTTCAACAAATGGTATTGGTCAAACTGTATGATTGCATGTTGAAGGATCCAAATAGATCCATACTTATTGCCTTGCACAAAACTCAACTTCAAACTGTTCAAAGACCTTATCATAAAACCAGATACACTGAACATTATAAAAGATAAAACTGTAAATATCCTTAAACTCATTAGCAACAGGATAAGACTTTCTGAACAGAACACCATTAGCACAGGCACCAAGATCAACAACCAATAAATAGGGACCCCATGAAATTTAAAGGCTTCTGCAGGGCAAATGACACCATCATTCAAAGTCCCAACCTATAGAATGGTTAAAGCTTTTTATCTACTACATATCCAATAGAGGTCTAATATCCAAAATCTATAAAGAACTCAAAAAACTTGATCTCAAGAAAATAACCCATTTTTAAAATATGGGGTACAGATCTAAACACCGAATTCTCACAAGAGAAAACTTAAATGGCCAAGAAACACTTGAAATGTTCAACATCCTTAGTTATGACAGAACTGCAACTCAAAACTACTTTAAGATTCCATCTTACACAAGTCAGAATTGCCAAGATCAATAAAACAAATGACACCTCATGCTTCTGAAGATATGGAATAAGGGGAACACTTATCCATTGCTGATGCGAGTGCAGACTTATATAGTCACTGTGGAAATCAATGTGGAGGCTCCTCAGGAAGATGGCAATTGATCTACCTCAAGAGCCAGCTTTTCATATACCCAAAGGACATTTGATCCTATCACAAGAACACTTGCTCAACAATATTCATTGCTGCTCTATTCACAATAACCTGAAATTAGAAACAACCTAGATGTCTCTCAACAGAAAAATGGATAAAGCAAATGTGGCACATAATAAAATAGAGTATTGTTCAGCCACTTAAATAAAAAGAAACCATGTCCTCTCTTCCCTTGCCCCTTGCCACCTGCATCAGATTAAAGAGCTGATCCCGGGGTCACGAGAGTAGGTGAGCTGGCCCTGCCCCTCAGGAGCTGCAGTATGTGGGAAAGCGAGCACACACTTCACCTGGACAGCACACTAGAGATGACCCTGTTGGTAAGGCAGCAGATAAGCTAGGTCTGTAGGTGTGAAAGCCGGAGATCTGCCCTAGCCCCTCCCTCTTATGCCATGGGATGACAGGGGTAAGGGGAAAATGTTCCTCATACTCCTTGCCACCTGTAACAGACAGAATTGACCTAGGGGGCATGAAAATAGAGAGCTGGCCCTGACCCTCACCAAGTACAGCAATCCAGAGAACAGGTCCTGGATCTTGCCCAGAAAAAACAGTAGAACTGTCCCTGATGGTGTGAGCATGGGTGAGCTGGACCCGAGGGTGTGAGAGCAGGAGAATTGGCCCTGTTCCTTGCTGTATGTTATGCATTTGCTTATATGTGGATATTAGCTGTTATGTCAATGATAATCAGGCTGCAATTCACAGAACCACAGAGGTTACAAATAGAGTAAGGGACTTGGGGGACAGATAGATTTCATTAGGAAAGAGAAATAAAAAAGTTATGAATGGGTGGGAGGTAGAGTAGAAGGAGTAAGTGGTAAAAGGGAAGTAAGGGGGTGATGAGGGAGGTAATATAGGAGAGACAGTTAAAATTAAGGACTGTTAGCAGAAATTGAAACCTAATACAGTAGAAGATTCCTAAAAATCTATCCATCCATCCATCCATCCATCCATCCATCCATCTATCTATCTATCTATCTATCAATCTGAAGGTAATGTAAATGAAACTGCCAAATAATGAAAGAGACAGAACTGTAATTGGCCAACTCTTATCACCAAATAAGGTTTCAGTACAGGGATTAGGTTACATCTAATTGAGTTGTTGACCAAAAGGGTCCCAGAGGAATCTACAAGCAATTCAGGCTGTTGTCAAGATTACAAACTGACTGCAAGGCCCTATTGCTGAAGGGGGAACTTCATAACACTGACACAATACATTCTAACATGGAGAAGCTGAGCCCTCCCCACTACATGCCCAGTGTCTCTGGTATAGGAAGGTACTCCGAACAAAAGAAGAGAAATGTAAACACCACTCTAGCCACAAACTCTTAAATTTATGGTAGTGTCTTGCCTGAAAGAAATGCTCGAGCAATGGAGGCATGAAGCTTGCAGGAGTAACCAACCACTATCTGACTTTACATTCTATGAGATGGAACCCATACCTGATACTACTAGGGTGACCAAGAACCTGAGACAAGACACTCCAGGGACTTAGGGTAAAACCAAATAATACTGTTCTAAAAACAGAATAAAATGACGCCTAATGATAGTCTGCCCTCAAAAGCAAATATTACACAGAGCTATAAATAAAGTTAGGAATTGAGCTGCTTGAAATGTCAGCCTATGACTAATGAAATTACAGCTCTATACTATTAAATTTGATGTTTGACTTCTGATGTCATGGTATCTTTCTATTAATAAAATTTTTTTTGTTATGTGCTACCATGGTAACCTTTGGAAACATACACTGCCATAAAGTAGAACTGATTGGCTGGAGAAAGCAGCTGACTGACAACTGGCATTTTAACAGAGACACGGGCTTAATGAGATACACTAGGTATCCTTAAAGGGATTCTGATATTCTTGTGGTCTGGAAGGCAGTATCTATGCTCATGGTTATGTGTATACTCAGTAGAGATTAGAGGTGGACCTAACTTTATATTTTATTGAATGTGATATCTTACATACAGAGAATATATGAGAAGGCATGATAGAAAATAAAGGTATTTTTCAACTCATGAGTATAAGCAAGAGCAAAACAGGTAGAAAACCTATTGTTAACAGCCATTTGCTAATTAGGTTATATAGCTTCAAGGTGGTCCGCTATGAACTATGACCTCAAATGACTAAAGATGCCAGGGGATACCTTGCAAGGTAACAGACTAACTGCCTTCAAGAAAAGAAATAAGAAGTTGCAGGTACCGCACCACAGGAAATGTCTACTTTTCAATAAAAAGTTACAAAGAATACAAATAAATAAGAGAAAGTAAATTATATTAAAAAACATCAATTGAAAAGAAAAGAGCCAAATATTAGAATACTTTTCAAAGCACTTTTAAAAAGTATCTTCAAAGAGCTGGGGATTGGTGGTGCACACTTTTAATTCCAGCACTCGGGAGGCAGAGGCAGGTGAATCTCTGTGAGTTCGAAGCCAGCCTGGTCTACAAAAGCTAGTTCCAGGACAGGCTCCAATGCTACAGAGAAACCCTGTCTCAAAAAAATCAGAAAGAAAAAAAGACAAAAGAAAAAAAAAGCTTCAAAGTCTTAAAACTGTTTAAAGAATTAATTGCTGTGGGGTGATCATTCTGTATGCTATGGATATGTATTCTCTCACTGGATAATAATGAAAGTTGTTTGACCAATAGCCAGGCAGGATAGGGTTAGGTGGAACAATCAAACTGAGAACTCAGATGGGGAGGGGCAGAACTGAGAGATGCCAGCCAGCTGCCAAATATTCAGGACATTTAGAGAATGAAGTAACAAGCCGTGAGCCATATGGCAAAACACAGAAATATCGGTTAACTAAAATGTAAGAGTTAGCTAGTGATAAGCCTGAGCTATTGGTTGAGCATTAATAATTGATATAAGCCTCTGAGTGATTATTTAGAAGTGGCTGTGGAACTGTGCGGAACAGAGAAACCTCCATTTGCAATGAATGGAAAGTATGATAGTGAAAACAAATAGACAAATTCAATAAAGATGAGTTTGTGTGATACTTAAATCAAATTAAAACCAAAAAACCCAAAATCAAAAAAGAAAAGTGGAAATACAATTTCCAATTGAAAAATACAATAAATGAAATGAGAAATACATCAACTAATCTCAATAGCATATGTGAAATATTAGAAATTAGAAATATCAAGAGATTACAGCTTATTCAATTTGAAGAGGAAAAGCAAAAAGAATGATGAAATCCTAAGTCTCAGAAACCTGAGGGACACCAAGCCATCTAGACAGATAACACCCAATGCTGTTTCAATGATAGGCACACGTACAATGGCAATCCTATCAGAGAACAAGCTGAAAATCTACCACCACAGCTGCTGTGACAAACTGCTCATGTCTGTGAGGATGCTTCCTTAAACAACCCAATTGTACTGGCAGTCATAAGAAAGCATAAGACAAAGTTATACAGTAACTTAAGACCCAACAAATAGCTGACTTGTTACTGTGTATTTGCTGCACTGTAATTTTGTCATTATTTGAGTGCAATCCTTCTATTTATAAAATGCTTACAGGAATATGTAAATTATGTAGCAGTTGTCTTATATATCCCATTTTTACCATTCTTCTATTTATTTTTTTATGGTATATGTCATGTATAAGTGATGTGCATGTATGGAAATATCATGTGTTTTTCTCTATCACTTTAAATCTTTTTTAAAAAAATGTTTTGATTATTGCTTTGAAAATTTTATAAAATGTGCTTTTAAAGATTTATTTATTTTATGTATATGACAGCTCTATTGACTTTATGCCAGAAGAGGACATCAGATATGTGTTTTGATAAAATTTATCCTTCCTCTCCCAACTATTCCCAGCTCCACCTCCCTAACACTATCATCCCAATATCCTCCCTCCCCCACCTTAATCAATCAAGGCAAATTTGTGTTGCACAAATATTTTTGGTTATATGGCCATTCTCTCAAATATGGTTGATCTACCAGAGGCTATATTCTTAAGAGAAAAAGAACTCCCCATCTCCTAGAAGCTAACGACTGCCAATAGCTACTCAACTAGGGGTGGAACTTTGTACCTAACTTCCCATTCCTTGCTAGAATTTGGTATAGCTTTGACTTGCAAAGGTCTTGTGCATGCTGATACATCTATAAAGAGTTCACATATGCAGCTGCCCTGCTATGTCCAGAAGATACTGTTTCTTTGTAGTCATCCATTCCCCCTAGCTCAAACTCTTTCCAACCTCTCTTCTGCAACATTCTCTGAGCCTTGATAAGAGAGGCGTACACCATAAAAAGTATTAAATGGAATGATCCTACAATGGCACAACAATACCAGTACTAGACACCATAAACCAACAAATAAAAAGCTCAGAGCCAGGACTAAGTTTCTTCCTTTGGAGTTGTTGACCAGTGAGTTCAAAAAGACCCTCTCAACATTACAGGCTATTGCCAATGCTATTGTTTAACCCTATAGAACTTGATAATAAGACCCTATTGCCAAAGTCATTGCATTCTTGAGTTACAGAACATGCAGAAATTAAGTTGGTTTGCTTGGTTGATGGGGAAAACCTTGTTAACCAATTATCTTTAAGAGGTGGAGCCCAGGTAAGGTGTGGTTTTCTGGACCCCTCCCCCCAAAAAAAACCCTGTGCACTGCCCTGGTGCTCTCTCTCTGTGCCATTTCTTCAGGACACTGCTGTGCTTGGATTTCTCATTTCCTGTTTCATGAGTTTTTCCCTTAAAATAAATAAAACTATAATTGTTGTACCCTTTAGCTAGCCTGGTTATTTCAACACTTGGTGCCCAACATATTTGGACAGACTTCCCGGCTAAGCTATATAGGTACTAAATATTAGGTCAATAGTTGTTCATGTTTGTTATACATACAGTCAGATTAATTAGGTTCTTTAGATACATAGATTGTATTCTGTCTAGGTAGGTAATCTTCAGCCACGTCATGGAACTGCAGAACATGGTATTTAAATAACTTAGTGTTCTGTTGACATGAAACATTATTGCTCCTGACACCACCAATCTATTCCTGAGAGAATGTTGAGCACCAAAGACACTCCACTTGGAGTTTGTTTTCTTCTTGGCACAATTGGTCTTTGGGCAAGGAACTCTCTGCACCATTCCCATGGAAAACTGCTGTGCTTGGATTTCTCATTTCCTGTTTCGTGAGCATTTCCCTTATAATAAATAAAACTGTAATTGTTGTATTCTTTAGCTAGCCTGGCTATTTCAACACTTGGTGACCTGGAAATGTCATCCCTACTGGCTACCTTTCATAGAACTCAAAGATACTACTATCTGTGTTACTGGAGGAGAAAGGTCACAATCAATCTTGCCCAGCTGTGAGTAACTCTGTGAGTTACAATAATGACTCAGCTGGCAAGACCACTGGTGTGACTGTGGCACAAATATCATGGTGGCAACAACTTTCTCACTGGATTTATGTCCTGCTCCATGAGATGAAACCTCTATACCTGGCACTAAGAACTATGGTTAGGAGGGTCACAGGCTCTAAGGGAGAACCTACTACTATCATTCTGCTAAATGGACATAGTATAAATTGACTAATGAATTAAGATTTTTTTATGTTTATAAGACACGTCCATAAAAACGTTTGCCTGCAAATGGCTATCATTATTCATAGTAGTTAAAAACTGCAAAAACTCCAAACATCTACTGACCGTTGAAGAGAAAAAAAAGGTACATCTATAAAACAGAATATTATTTGGCAAAAATAGAACAAATTATTGATAAATGGTATAAGGAGAATTCACCTAGAAATGATGCTAATCCAAAATTCAAATATAAATGACTATTGTGTGATAATACTTACATCACACATTCAGATAGTTCATAGGTAGAAAAAACCGATCACCTACTGCCCAGGTGCAAAGGAAGGACCAGGAATGAGTGCAAATGCACAAGACAAACATTTCTGATGTGAGGTTAGAAAACTGAAATATACTATGATTATATAGATCTGTAAATTTATCAGAAGATCATCAATTCATATACTTGAAATGAGTGAATTTTAAAATAAAACTACTAAAATGGACACTATTCATTAATATTCATTAATTCACTCATTTGTCGATGTTTATCTAATGCACAAATGCAGGTACTTCTGAGAATGTGGATTCATCTGTGCAAAGAGTCTGCCTGCTTCTCCTGATCTCCATATTCTAGCTGAAAGAGACAACTAAATTTGATGATCATACTGACAAGAGGTAAAATGAGAGGGCTGCCTGACTGAGAGTGAAGTGAATGATGGAGCCTTTCTGAAACCCCTGCCTCGGGATTCTGCTGTTTTTGCAGTGTCTCATCTGTTCAAGAAACAAGTCACAAACAAGGGCGGTCTGAGGTTCTCTTAGTTTGTGACAGACGGGCCTTTAACGTGTGTTGGCTGAGAAGTCAGAGATACAACACTTGCTAGCATGCAAAAGCTCTAGGGTACCATTCTTAGCATTGAAAAAAAACAGGTTTATTGGTTGAAAAGTTATTTGATTTGGGAAGTGACATATTATTGACATCCACATATGTGGCAAGTTCACATTATGTATATGGCACTATATAGATAGTGAACAATTGTTTTTAGAAAACAGGCAGAAAAAAGAAAAGTTAATTATAAGGACAAAAAGACTTCAAAGACTGGGTTAGATGTTGCTAAGAGTTAAAAATGATAAATATTCAAATGAAAGATTACTGCTACAGTGTTTATGACCTGTTTCTTTTTGTCTTTGCATTGTTCATTGAGTACAGTTATGACTGACTCTTGCTGGTTGGTAGAATATCATGAATGTTTGTTGAACTTGTTTATTAGTTCTAACAGTTTGGTCTTTTTTAAATGCTTAAAGATTTTCTACATACATTATCACGTTGTCTAACATTTTAATACTTACTTCAGAATCTGATTATCTTTCTGCTTGCTTTACCCTTAAACATTTTTAGGTAAAAATTATAACAATATATTTTGATCATATTCTTTGCCCTCTATCATATAATCCTGCTTCCCACCTCCCTACCCACAAAACTTGAGATCTTTATCTCTCTCTCAAAATAAACAAACAATATCTTTCCCTCACCCCTGCCACACATGCACAGCAAAGAGGAGAAAATCTCTTACTCTCTGTACATTGTTCAGTAGTGGGTCTCTGTGCTAATTATCATTTCCTGCAAGAAGACTATTGTCTGATGAGGGCTAAGTGATGATGGAGTGATTGGTATTCCAGCCCAGTGTCCTAGGTTACTTTTAGGATCTAGAAATCATTGTGAAGTATCATATACTGCATAATTTCTGGACACATTTTGGCTGACGTCAAAATTATGATGATTGTTGAAATTGTCTTATTGCCTGCCACAGACCACAACAAATAGGTCATTTACACTTAATGGCAGCCAGAGAGTGGGAGATGACCTGCCCTTACAAAGGGCATCAAACCACAGCCCTACTGTAGAGTGTGGATGTACAACTAAAAGCTGAGCTCTTCCAGCACCTTTCATGTGGAGAGAGAGAGGTGGGGGAGGGGGCTTGGTCATTTAAATTAGAAAGATAGTCAATACAATAAATCGAAATAAAATGAGCAGGTGGCTATAAGCATAGACTAGGCATGTTGGCAAACAGTCTACTTATTTTGTATGTAGCAATAAGAACTGAGCAATTCAGATTATATGAAATATATGCAGATGCCAAAAAGTCATTATCTGTTCAGCATAGGCCATCTGTCCTAATGAGCTGTATGTAAAGGGTTTCCACCAATCAGTCTCACCTAAGAAGACTGGCAGAGCTCCAGCAGGGTAGAGAGCATTACGGGGTATCAGGCTTATTAGCTAAGTCCTAATTACCTAGTGAAGCAGGTGACACTACCGTCAGCCTTGCTATATTACTTGCATGAAACTGCAAAAAAAGGGTAGGGCAGCATGCACTTGAGCAGCACTTGCATCCAAATGTCATAATAACTGGATTTTTCTATGGTTTCCAGAAATGAGTCAAACCATGTGTGGTTAAATGCTAATGCAAGAAAGAGACCATTCACTAGGAAAAACGGAAGCAATAACTAAAACCTGACCAAGGTTTAAAAACCCAAACCTGTCTCTAAACAAACACTTTTCTTTTTCCATGCCATACTTTGACATAAAGGCGAGGGAAAAGATGAGGTGGTGTGGCAGAAAAGTGAGAGAAAAACCAAGAGGAGCAGCGGAAAGGGAAGAAATAAGGAAAAAAAAAAGAAGTTAAGCCAGGAAAAGGAATACTGAAAAACAAAGAGCCCCCTTTTCAGTATTGCAAATTAGGCTTAAAAACTATTTTAAACTTAAAAAGACCCTGAAAATATCATATTTGATTATATCTCCATATATTAAAAACAGTTTAAACACTCTTATCAATTGATTGATAAGAGTGTTTAAACTGTTTTTAATATATGGAGATATAATTCTCTCACAGACTCTTCTGCTTCCTAGCACTTTTGTGACTCAATATACACACTTCTGATAGAAAACATGTCTAATGAGTTTACACTGTGAAGGAGTTCACTAGCCATTTAAGAAAGAAAGATTTCTCTTTCACAGCATAGACATTTACAAACCTCAGTGTCCGTGAGAGTCACCTGAAGTATCTGACTTCCACCTCCCAAGTTTCCACTTTAGTAGGTGCAAGTGGGTTTGAGGATCAAATTCTTTAGACTAGTGTTCATCTGGTAATGAAGCTGATCTGGGGACGACATATCCAGGGCCATGCACTAACGAACATTACATGTGGACATCTGGCTATAGGAAGTCAGCATCCAGTTCAAGGCTTCTTATTTCCTGATCTGCACAATGAACCCCACTTCCTTTCCTGCTCAGACACAGCATCATTCCCTATGCCTAGTCTAAAGCTAAACTTCAATCATTGACTAACATTTTGTGAATTACACTGGAGCACATTTTCCTTTAGAAAGAAAGAATCCTGAGTAACATTGTGGAATATTAGTTGAAGATGTGTTATATTCCTTTATGCTGTAGAATATTTGTTTAATGATGCAAAGATACGTTGCAGTCTTTATGTTGCATTTGTTTAACTCTGTGAAGCTGTGTTACTCTACCTGTCTAAAACACCTGATTGGTTTAATAAAGAGCTGAACAGCTGATAGTGAGTCAAGACAAGAATAGGTGGAGCTGGCAGGCAGAAAGAATAAATAGAAGACAAACAAGGAACAGGAGGTAGGAGTGAGAAAAAGAGGAGAGGAGGATGCCAGGTACCAGCTACACAGTCAAACAGCCAGACACAGAATAAGAAGGAAAGAAAAGATATAACAGAAATAGAAAAAGGTAAAAGCCTTAAGGTAAAAAGTAAATAGGATAATTTAAGAAAAGTTGGCTAGAAAAAGACCAAGCTAAGGTTGGTCATTCATAAGAAAGAATAAGTATCTGTGCGATTATTTGGGAGCTGGGTGACGGACCCCTAAAGAGCAAAGGACAAAAACAAGCAAACTACATTTTGGAATACCAACATAGGGCTCTCAAATATCCCTAGGGCCTAAGAAAGCTGAAACAAAAACAAAACCAGATTCAGCTCCTTTAAGAAACTGCCTTGGGAGTTCCTGGACAGCCAAACATACATAAAGAAACCTTGCCTTGAAAAAAAAAGAAAGAAAGAAAGGAAGAAAGAGACTCTGCCTTACAGCAGAGCATTTAACAGCCCTTTTCATGCGAAATAGAAACAGAAACATAAAAATGCTTATGTACAGGGCACCCAACTACAAACCTGGGGGGTTGAATGCAGTTCCTGGTCAAGCATCTCCAACCAGGCCACAAGCTTTAGGCTTCACTTTCACAAACTAGAGAAGCAGGTGGAGTTTAGCCATGCCACATTGCAGTTTTTTTGCTCAGCAGACAAAAATACACTAGTGATATTCAGTAAAGACAGATTCAGACAGGGAAAAAAAACCTCTAAATAAGTATATTTAATAATGGGATAGGCTTTAAAAAAGAAAAGAAAATGGGTACAGACAGTAATACAAAAAAATGAATAGTTTAAGAATAATAAAACAAAATCTTTAAAGAGAGAAGCAAAGTAATATTAGAAAAGAATAAGTCATGTAGAAATGGGAAATACACATGAAGTTTGGATCATGTATGCTGATGTATGGACCTTAAATTTTGATTGTTGATAAGCAAATGGCAGTTGCTAAGAGATGTGAGACTGAAAGAGGAACTGATGATAAAAACAAGCCTAGATATTTCAAGAATGTCTACACTTTATAATGGAACTCAAAAAAATACAATGCATTGAAGAAGGGATTTTGGTTTTGTTCCCACAGGAGAGGTAAGGCTGTGGATTCCTTCAGGACTGATATGGATTAGGTTTTACTAGGGGAAGATCTCCTGAATCTTGAGAGGTTACAACTGGTCTTTCCAGGACTTGACTATTATTTCAATTTTCTGAGAGACCGTTAAAGATGTCTTCACTCATAGGAAGAAGTCTGGAGAACACGACCCCCATAATCCCAAGAGATGGGGGAGGTGGTCTTTGGTTATTTGGTGGTCTACTGTAGTAGGAGCAGCTCTTTTGTTTCTCAGCTGCCCAAACCTGAATAATTACACAGAAACTATATTAATTACAACACTGTTCAGACTATTAGTTCAGGCTTCTTATTAACTTTTAAAACTTAAATTAACCTATTTCTATTAATCTGTGTATTACCACGAGGCTGTGGCCTACCAGACGGGTTATGGTAGTGGCGTCTTTCTCCTTTGGCAACTACACGGTATCTCCTTGACTCCACCTATTCTCTCTGTATCTTTTCTAGCATGGCTATATCTTCCGGCCAAGCAAAAGCAGGTTTTAACATCATTAACAAATAAATGCAAAACATATACAGAAGGACATCCCACAATAGGTGATGGATGTCTGTTAGCATTTAGGGGAATATAGGAATGGCTAAAAAGACAACAATTAATCTGAGATTAACAGTTTATTTTTTGCATTGGCATGGATTTTAGTATACTGATACAAATTTAAAGTTATTTTTGTTATGTAATATATATGTTTCTATTCTTGTTTGGGGTATTGATTTATGAAGGACATTAAAAATGCAATGTACAGGTGTAAGATGGTATCTCAAAGTTGTTTTGATTTGCATTTCCCTGATCGCTAAGGAGGTTGAGCACGACCTTAAGTGCCTTTTGGCCATTTGAAGTTCATCTGTTGTGAATTCTCTGTTCAGTTCGGTACCCCATTTTTTAATTGGGTTAATTAGAGTTTTAGTGTCTAGTTTCTTGAGTTCTTTGTATATTTTGGAGATCAGACCTTTGTCTGATGAGGGGTTGGTGAAGATCTTCTCCCAGTCGGAAGGCAGCCTTTTTGTCCTACTGACAGTGTCCTTTGCTTTACAGAAGCTTCTCAGTTTCAGTAGGTCCCATTTATTCATTGTTTCTCTTATTGTCTGTGCTACTGGGGTTCTACCTAGAAAGTGGTCTCCTGTGCCTATGTCTTGTAGACTAGTTCCCACTTTCTCTTCTATCAGGTTCAAAGTGGTCAGATTAATGTTGAGGTCTTTAATCCATTTGGACTTGATTTTTGTGCATGGTGATAGATATGGATCTACTTTCATTCTTCTACAGGTTGACATCCAGTTATGCCAGCACCATTTGTTAAAGATGCTTTCCTTCTTCCATTGTATACCTTTAGCTCCCTTGTCAAAAATCAGGTGTTCATAGGTTTGTAGGTTAATATCCGGGTCTTCTATTCGATTCCATAGGTCAACTTCTCTGTTCTTATGCCAATACCAAGCTGTTTTCAATACTGTAGCTCTGTAATAGAGTTTGAAGTCAGGGATGGTAATGCCTCCAAAAGTTCCTTTATTGTATAAGATTGTTTTGGCTATCCTGGGTTTTTTTGTTTTGCCATATAATAGCCAAACTCTAAAACACCAATGATAGCCTATGCTGGAGAGGATGTGGAGTGAGGGGAACACTCATCCATTGTTGGTGGGAATGCAAACTTGTGCAGCCACTGTGGAAATCAGTGTGGCCGTTTCTCAGGAAACTGGGAGTCAACCTCCCTCAGGACCCAGCAATTCCACTCTTGGAAATATACCCAAGAGATGCCCTATCATACTACAAAAGCATTTGTTCAACTATGTTCATAGCTGCACTATTTGTAATAGCCAGAACCTGGAAACAACCTAGGTGCCCCTCAATAGAAGAATGGTTAAAAAAGGTGTGGAACATATACACATTAGAGTTTTACTCAGTGGTAAAAAACAATGACATCTTGAATTTTGCATGCAAATGGATGGACATAGAAAACGCTTTACTGAGTGAGGTAACCCAGACCCAAAAAGAGGAATATGGTATGGACTCACTCATAAGTGGATTCTAGCCATAGTTAAAGGTCTTTGAACCTATAATTCGTGAACCTAGAAAAGCTAAATAAGAAGGTGAACCTGAAGAAAATCATATGGTTATCCTCCTGGACATTGGAAATAGACAAGATTTCCAGGCAAACTTGGGTGCACGGGGGGCGGGGGGTGGAAGTAAGGGGAGATGCTTAGAGAGAAGGAAGAGGGGGGAGGATTGGGAATGGCTTGGGGGAATGGGATGGGTGGGAGGGAGGAAGGATGGATATGGGAGCAGGGAGGTATATATCTCAACTAAGGGAGCCATTTTAGGGTTTGCAAGAGACTTGATTCTGGAGGGGTTCCCAGGCCCATGAAGAGGTCCCCAGATTGTTCCATGGGCAGCAGAGAAGAGGGTGCCTGAACTGGCCTTGACCCATAACAATCCTGATGAATATTTTGCATATCACCATAGAACCTTCATCTGGCGATGGATGAAGATAGAGATAGAGACACATATTGGAACACTGGACTTAACTCCCTAGGTCCAAATGAGAAGCAGAAGGAGGGAGAACGTGAGCAAGAAAGGCAGGACCAGAGGGAACCTTCATCTGACGATAGATGGAGATAGAGACGGAGACCCACATTGGAGCACTGGACTAAGCCCCCAAGGTCCAAATGAGCAGCAGAAGGAGGGAGACCATGAAAAAGGAAATCAGGACTGCGAGGGGTGCGTTCACCCTCTGATACAAGGGGACGGATCGAATGAGAGCTCACCAAGGCCAGCTGGCCTGGGACTGAACGAGCATGTGATCAAACCAGAGTCTCTGAATGTGGCTGACATGGGGGCTGACTGAGAAGCCATTGACAATGGCACTGGGTCTTGTTTAGTCTGCATGTACTGGCTTTTTGGGATCCTAGTCTGGTTGGATGCTCACATTCCTAGACCTGGAGGGAGAGGGGAGGAACTTGAACTTCCCACAGGGCAGGAAACCCTGACTGTTCTTAGGACTGGAGAGGGAGGAGGAGAGGTAGTGGGGGGGGGGAGGAGGAGAGGAAGTGGGGGGAATGGGAGGGTATGGGGAGGAGGGGAGGAAGTGGAAAATTTTATAAACAAATAAATAAATAAATTTAAAAAAAACCAAAATCCACCCTAAAAATCAATAAAATAGAAACAAAAATGTAAAAAAAAATACAATGTACAATTAAAAAATGAGGTTAGTAGTTAACTATAATAATCAAACTTGTGGTCACATTAGGTATGTTTTGAAGGTTAAATAGGTATATTTTAGATACACAGATGGTCTTCAAATACTTCAAAGACGTATAGAATATGGAATTTAAAATGTTTTGTTAACATGGGACTTTTCATGATAGTGAGACATGTTTGCCCTTGGCAGCATCAATCTACTTCATAAAAGAATGATGGGCATTAAAAAAGCAAACTCTTTATCGAGTTTGCTTTCATTGTGACAAGGTTAGCCATTTGGAAAAAAAATTGTGTTTGCCTTGACTGCTTGACAGTATGCTATACAGACTGTGCAGGACACAGGAAAAAGATGGTTGAACTTTGCCAAAATAAGGTAGTAAAGTCCTTTGAGATTCCTGCTTCAAAGAAGAGGTTACCATATATATTTGCAGGACACAGAGGAAATGACTAATGAACTATGCTAATATAAGGTGGGATGGTCCTCCAAATTTTTTGTGTCACTGCAAAGTCTACCAGATATTCTAGGCCTGTAGGCTAAAGATGGATATCCCAACACTGCAGATGACTTTGGGTAACTATACAGGCAGCCAGCTGTTACATAATATATCCTTCTGGGGTCTTTGTTGGCATTAAAGACTAAATAGTTAAGAGTTACAGACTTCTTGTTATGATAGAAAGTAAATTAGGTATAAAACTTTGGAATCACCAAAATAAGATAGGTAATGGAATGCTTTCTCTGAATTTGCTAAATACAAATGAACTTAATCCTGTAAATGTACTTCTTGATAACAGTTTTTATTTTATGTAGTTTTATTATGTTAAAACCTTTCATTTTTATTTAAACAAAACAGGAAAATATTGTGGAATATTAATTAAAGATGTGTTACATTTGTTAATGTTGGGGAATATTTATTTAATGATGCAAATCTGTGTTGCCCTCTTTTATGTTGCATTTGTTTAACTCTGTGAATCTGTGTTACTTTGCCTGTCTCAAACACCTGATTGGTCTAATAAAAGGCCAATAGCAAGGCAGGAGAAGGATAGGTAGGGCTGTCAGGGAGAGATAATGAATAGAAGGAGAAGAAACAGGACAAGGAATGAGAAAAGGAGGAGAGGAGGATGCCAGGTACCAGCTACACAGCCAAACAGCCAGACACAGAATAATAGCAGAAATAGGAAAAGATAAAGTTCAGAGGCAAAGGGTAGACTGAGTCATTTGACTTAAGAAGAGATGGCTAGAAAAAAGTTAAACTAAGGTTGGTTATTCATAAGTAAGAATAAGTATCTCTGTGATTTTCAGGGTGAAGCAGGGTGAAAGGTCCCCAAAGAGCAAAGAGTGGAAAAAGGAAAACAACTACAGTTACTTCTTCCTTCAAGGCCTCTGACTGTAAGTGTATTAAGCATGGCATTCCTTTGAGTTCTTACTTGTCTCACATTTTCTGTCAGTACTTTCATTGTATATTTCAGTCTGCATGGTACAAGGTTTTGTATCTTCTTGATGAACACACTATTCTAGAAATTCTGTCTTTTGTGGATTTCTTAGACTTTACACAAAGGATTACTCAATTGTCTTTCTGTATAGCACTGTCTTCTCTCAGATTCTGGCCATCTTAACTTTTTTGGATTCTGATCTCAGTCAATATAATAAAAAGAATACACATATTAGATCTGGACTTCCCTATTTGTGCCACAATCTGGAACACTGATCTGACCAGGGATCCAAGCCTACAGTCTGGCCTCATTGTTTCCTTCTCCTAGGGTAAGACACTTGCATTGTCTGGTGTATAATATTTTAAACCAATTTTTACAAATATTCTTTGACAAGTTTTCTGTAGTTTATAGTATATGGATAATTATGTTCCCAGCTCAAAATAACATAAATTAAATTTTCAATGAAACTTTTATTAAAATAAAATAGCTAGATTTAATTATATAAATTTAGTGGTATTAGGAAAACAGACATTATAGAAAGTATGTATGTATCAAAAGTATAAGTTTGTTGTAAAAAAAACTTGTAGGGTATATAAAATTGAATGAATTTTTTTTATATTTTAAAGAAACTGGGTATAACATAAAAGAAACTAATCTCGTGGCAAAAAAAATTAAGGGTAAGAAAGCTACATTTTAAAGAGATTTATTGTAACTAATAATAAAAACATTCCAATTTGTTGTGCAAAAGAAAATTTGTCATTCTTTTGAGAGCCCAAAGTCATAAGGAGAGATAAAGATTTCAATGGCAACAATAGAAAGAAAAGAACTTCCCATAGAAATGAAGGAATTCCCTAAGTCTTCTTGGCCTTTGGGTTGAGAACCATATTCTGCAGTTTTCTATATAAGTTCAGTACCCAGGGACAAGTGTTGGCTCCATGACATTTATTTCTTTCTAAAAATTAGATTAAGTCCTTAATGAAAATAACCCAAGTTCACCTGAAGACAAATGTGCTCATCAATTACATCTCCTTTGCTTTCTTTACGAAACACCACTTAGGGAGAAATCTACTAGCTAACCTAAAGGAACAAACCACAATGGTTCTTAAAGTAATGCTCCGTATCCCACAACAAGCACTTTATCTAAGTGCATTTGGCCTAGACATAAAAGCTAGAGGGGAGTGCTGTTTCTGAGTACCTCTGAGCCAGTGTAGTGAAGACTTCATCTCTTCATCTTAATCAGTAAGAAAGACACTGTGAACAAAAGACCTCTGCCTAACTCTATAGCCCAAGAAGCTCTCTCTCACACACACACCAAATAAGGACTCACATATATAATACACAAAATATATAAATACAAAGACATAATTTACAAAGTTTCAAAAATGTATTGAAAGAGAAACAATAGCATCACAATACAAATAAAAGTAGAAGAAATGCAAAATATGTGATATATGAATGAAAATGCCACACTAAAAAACATTACATTGTATGCTAACTTTAAAAACTAAGAAAGAAAAAGATAGAAATAATACAAATTTTAACAGTGGTGATGGGACAGAAAAAATAAGATGTGAACCAGAATCATAAAAATTCCATTACAAATAGAAAGTGAAGCATATATTAAGAGAAACAAAAATGAAAGTACATCCAGAAAAACTCACATAACCATAAATAAACATCATTAAATGTGATTAAAATAATACTAAATGGATCTGAATTTGGATCTAAGAATAGAAGAAAATGGACTGAAGGAAATGGAAACAAGCAACATTTTTATATTTAAAATCTATTCAAAAGAAAATTGACTTTTTAATATAATGATAACAAAAATTTTTGGAGTTTATAACATATAGAAGTAAATCTATGGTGATAATAGGTTACAATAAAACTCATGGAAAGTGAAATGAAGGCAAGCTATTGCAGAGACATATGCTGTATATTGTTTATGAGCTGTTGTTATTTGGATCTGAACTGTCCCCTCAAAGATACTATGCTGACAATCTTGTCCCTGGCTGGCATCATTACTGTAAAGATCATTAGAAATTCATAGGAGTAGGTTCCTGGAGGAATGTGTGCTTTGGAGGGCATCTTTTCTCCACAGCCCTCTTTTATTGTCCTCTCTATTCTCTAGTTTCCCTGCCTCAGTGAAGGAAGCAGTTTTGCTACACCATGACCTCTTTACCATAATGTTCAGTCTAGTTTTATGCCCAGGCAATAGTGGGTTAAACTCTTTGAAACAACAAGCCAGAATAATCTTTTATGATTCATTATGTATATATAAACTATGTTTAATCTATCACAAATATTTTATCAAAATAATGAAAAAAGGATGACTACAGTGGTAACAGAAATAGTAAATTTATGTTTCTTTTGAATCAGTGTCTCACTATGCTGCCCTGACTGGCCTGAACACACTGAGAGCCCCCTGCTTCTGCCTCCCAAGTGCTGGGATTAAAAGTGTTTACTAACACTTGCCTAAGTGATACAATATTTGAAAAAGACTTCTAAAGATGCCATCTGCAGACCCAAGAGCCCAAATGAGATATTATCAAGACTACATAATTAGTCAAAAGACAGTAGGAAAAACTAAAGAGAAGTTGAAAAGTTACTAACAACTAGAAAATAAATTACAAGGTAGCAGACATAAAAGTCCACTATTTTGATAATTACATGAAATACAAAGGATACAAATATCCCGAGATTTCAGACTGGATAATAAGCCAATCTGACAATGTAGTGTCTATAAGAATCATGCTTCAATTATAGAAGACAAAGAAGCATCAAATTAGGAAAAAATTTATCCTACAAATGCCAGCCATAAGGAAGCAGGAGTACTGATTTCAAAGAATGAACACCCTAAATGTAAATGGGCTTAATAAAGGAAATTCCAAATATATGGTAATAACAAACCCACAACTGAACTTCAAAAACTTGAACTTCTGTCTTATTAATGAAAAGAAAAAGTAGATCCTAGTTCAATACTTGAAATGCTGAATAGTGAAAGTTTAGATTACATAAACGTTCATATGTAGTTATATATATATACTTATATATATATACATCAGTATACGTTTATAGAGAGTACATGGCATACAATAATTACAGACCAGATTAATTTTGTATGCAGGTGAAATTTTTACCAAGATAACCTATAAGATAGGATATAAAAGAAGTCCCAGTAATGTCAAGGAATTAAAAATATTTAATGGAAATTAAATTAGGAACACATGACAGAAATCTGAGCAATTTGTAAATATTTAAAAATCCTATAGCCAGGCATGATGGTGCATGCCTGTGACCCCATCAATTAGAGGGCAAACGGAGGGGAAGTGCCAAAAATTCAAGGTTAGCCTGGTTTACACAGAATCTAGCCTATCTAGGACCACATAACAAGACCCAGTCTACAACAAAACAGTTATAAACAATTTAAAGGGCAAGAATTATAAAATATGTTGAAAAATATTAACAAAGCCACAGGAAAACTTGTAGGATATAGCTACAATAATTTTCAAAGGAAAATCTGTAGTTTAAATGGTAATGATAACTTACTGTTTAAACACAGAGATGTAGTTTGGTGGTTTTGTTTCTGCATAAATGTCAGAGTATATATACATAGGCTACCATTACTATGATGCCAATAGGCTATGAGACTGTGTGGGCCCACTGTGTTTTAGATGGGGTGTGTTGTTCTGAACCATTAAATTGTGTATTACCATAATAGAAAAGATGTTGAAGTCCACATCAAGTACTAAAATATCTATATTAGCAGCTTGAAAATTTGCAAATTAAATTCTGAAAAAGAGGAATTAAAAATGAGCAAGAAAAGAAATAAGTGAAATACAAAAGAAGATGACAGAAAAAATGATAGAAGCTGATCAAGGAAAAGATAATATAAATGAAAAGAGGGTGCATAAATACAGATATCATAAACATCATTAAGGTATTATAAAGGAAGCTACTTGTGATATAAAAGTTTTTCCTTATAGTTTTCTTTTTAATTTTTAGAGATTATAGCATAATTAAATTTCTCCCTTCTGTACACTTCTCCATGTTCTCCTTCAAATTCATGGCCTCTTTCCTTGCATACATACACATTGCCCTAGTCAGTATTCTATTGCTGTGAACAGACACCATTACCATGGCAAATTTATAAAATAAAGATTTAGTGGGACTTGCTTACAGTTTCCTCAGCATAGCCCATTGTCATGATGGTAGGAAACATGGCAGCACACGGAGAGACACGCTGCTAGAGAAGTCACTTTTTGTCTCTAGCTCATCAGGCAGCAGAAAAAGAGAAACACTGGTCCTGACTTGAGCTTCTGAAACCCCAAAGCCCAGTCCCAGTGATACACTTCTGTGGTGGAACAATCTTTGTGTGCTGTAAATATGGATTGCTTTCATGGTTTAATAAAGAGCCGATTGCCCTATAGCTGGACAGCTGGGGTTGGGAAGGAGAGCCAGACTAGGAGGATGCCAGGAAGAAGAAGGGCATAGTCTGAGGAGATACAAACAGAGACATAGAGGAAGCAGGAGATGAGCATGCCATACTGAGAAAAGTATGACAGAGGGTAGCTAAGAAATATGGGCTAATTTAAGTTGGAAGAGTTAGTGGTCATGGAGAGATGGCTCAGTGGTTAAGAGCAACTGACTGCTCTTCCAGAGGATGTGGGTTCAATTTCCAGCATCCACATGGCACCTCATAACTGCCTGAAACTCCTGTTTCAGGGTCCCCAATACCCTCATGCAGACATACATGAAGGCAAAACACCAATATACATAAAATAAAAATAAAGAAATGGTTAGTTAGTTATGAGTTAGTAACAAGCCTAAGTTATCAGCCAAGCATTTATAATTAATAGTAAGTCTCTGTGTGGTTATTTGGTAGTCAGTGGTCTTGATGAAAAACTCTGTCTACACACGTCCTTCAAAAAGCCACACCTCCTAATCCCAAGTAGTGCCAGTCTCTGATGACCAAGCATCCAAATCAATAAGCCTATGGGGGCCATTCTTATTCAAACTACCACAGACGTATATATGTATAAATACATATTGTTAAATATAGCCTGTTAGGTCTGTATAATGTTACTTGTATGTATGCTTTCAGAGCTGACAGTTTGGTAATGAACTATATAAACCATTTTGAATGAAACAGACAAATGTAATGAAAAGCAAAAACTGTCAAGCTGGCTAAAGGTAAATCAAAAAAATATTATTAATAGTATTCCCATGTAAATTAAATTATCAAATTAAAAATATTTTAACAGGAAAGCCGAGCTCCTGATGGCTTCAGTGATACTTATACCAGTAAACAATTCCTGATTCATTTAATAAATCCAGAATTACTCAAATACACAAATCAAGCAAAACTATCACAAGAAAACTATAGCCTGATATCCTTTATAAATACGGATAGTATTAAAATGGGAATATAGGTAACAGGATGTGGCTTTTTGCCACTCTGTTAAGCAGGAAAAGAGCTTATGGTTAAAAACTTCAAGTTGCTTACAATGTTACAGTGAAAACAGACACTGCTGTTATAAAGGAAGGGTAAAGGTTAAAATGGCAAAGCCTTAACCACGGGGAAAGAAGAGGGCTTGTGATTGTGATAAGTGAACAGATAAGGACAGGGCAGGATTCTGAGAAATGATCGTGGACCATTTGGCCCTCATCCCAAGTCCATACAGGGTACTATTCCTCTTTATATAGTATTGCTTATGATTCAGCTTATTTAAGAGATAATGAGCTCTGCCTATATCCACTTTCTGTGAAGGCTCCATAACAATTCCTGTACAAAGAGGTTCAAAGTGGTTTTTTTGTTTGTTTATTTTTGTTTTGTTTTGTGTTTTTTTTCCTCTTTGGGGAACCACTTTTGAGAGTTTCTCTCACTTTCCCTAATATCTCGTAATAAAGCTTGCTTCCATATTTCTTCATGCCCATGAAAACCCACATCCTTATTCTTTAGTCATGAGAGAGACAAAGTACTGAGTGTTTGATGGCCATTGAGTGTAATATGAATAATAAAACCCAGAGATAGATACTAAAGTTCAACCTGAAGGCTCTTACCTCTACCTCAGACTGAAATTGGGAGATCCTGGCTCCACAAATCTTCAGATTGAGACGAAGAATGAGTCCTGCCTTCTCCCATTTTATATTACTCTCTAGTGCTGGGATTAAAGGCGTGCACCACCATAACCCAGGCTCTATGGCTAACTAGTATGTCTGCTGGGATTAAAGGTGTGTGCCACCACTGCCTCGCCTGTATGACTAACTAGTGTGGTTGCTTTGCACTATTCTTCAGGAAAGCTTTATTTATTAAAACACAAATAATATACCACTATAATCAGGTTTTCAGAATTTTGAGTCCCTAAATTAAGGACAAATGGTTCAAGGAAGGTCCCTCCCACTGGACTCAGAATCCCTGCATCACTGCCTAAAACCTCTACAGTCACAGCTGTAAAGAAAATCAACTTAGCAGTTCACAGGTGTTCACTGATACTAATAACACAAAAAAATAAATCGTCTTTTAGAAATGTAACTTCTAAAAGCTTTGAAGTGGAACTAAGAAAGGCATAAACTAAAAGTTAGAATCAAATTTACTGCTACCTTAAACAATAAATGACACTAAAACTTGAAAGCAAATTTTAAGCAGTCTGCCAGTGGCATGAAAAAAAAAATGATCGTTTGCATTTAAAATAGAGAAAGAGCCTGTCTGTTACAAAATGCTAGCAGTGCTTTCCAATGAGCAGGAGCTCACTGTCTCTAATTAGAACTGTACAGCAATTGCTCAACTTATTTGTCTAGGCTATGGAAACTACTGTAAGCCAAGAGTGTGTGTAATTGCTTGGACTTTCATAAATATATCTCCATCTTAACATAACCCTTACCTCCCCAAACTCTTATTTAACAAGCACAAAGTCACGGCAATGCTGCATCTGTGTTTCTTACATCCAGCTTAGAAGTCTAAACAAGAGAAGGTGAGAGGATATATCTGGGGCTCCGACAAGCTTCCACATCTTTTAACGCTCCAGGGAACAAGATGACGTGTCAAGAAAAGTAGCTTTATTTCTAAAGGGTTTTATTTATGTAATTTAACAATCAAAGGTGTTCAATTTCTTGTGTTATTAGATACCTCTCTTCATTAAAAGCACTTTCTATCGTCACAGCAACAACACATCCCACTAGACTTTCTTTTCCAAAAATTATTGAAGACTGATCTTCTAAGGATGAAATACTATCTTGAGACTCCAACCATTATTTACTTTGAAGTCATAATTCTAAGATATTGACCAGGTGATGGGAGTTTCAGTCAGGTCTCTGATCCCTTTGAATTTTTATACTATCTGAGCTTGGGAGCAGTATACTCCTTACCTTCCTTACCTGAATAATAGTCATGCATAGAACTTCATCCAGTTAAAGGATTTAACTAGGGATTCTATCAGATCATAAGAGAAGTTGGCAATTCTCACACCCTGGAGTATGAACACTGGGTTTGGCTTTGGTAAAACCCTCCCTGATCTGAAATTCAATGGGGCACACATTTGGGTTCCAACCAGGCCAGGTTCCCTCTCGATCTTCAATGAAACAAAAACCAGTTCAGGAACATTTATGCTTCCACTGCTCGAAGAACTCTTTCAAGAAACTTCCATATGCATTAAACACAAAGACATCCTGCAAAGTATATTTTTAAAATTATAAAGTCCAACTCCAGAGTCAGAACTCAAGAACTGTGCTAAAGGCATTTTTCTTCAAAGAAAAAGAGTCTTATAGAACAGGGTTCGTTATAGGAATGAATTGAATAAAATGAGCTTTATTGCCACTAATGTTCTGCTTAGTTTTAAAGGTATTATAATACTGAACAAAAAAATGGATTACATTACTAGCACTTTATTGAAAGAGTAAACTGATTTATTTGTTCAGATATCATCCAGATCATTTGCTGGAAATCTTCCAGTGTCTAATAGGAGACTAAGATGCAACTTTATAAAAATAAAAAGTTATCATTAAACATAATGAAAAATCCAATTTGAAAATTAAACAATGCACAGCCCAGATTCATGCTTTGTTTAGGGTCTGAAGTTTGCAATGAAGATGAAGGAGCTGTTGTAGTTTACTTAAAATAGCTATTCTGAATCTTTTTTTGAGGAAAAACTATAAAAACAATTAAAATCTGTTAGGGAGGTGTGGTCATTAGCTTCCAAGACAATTCACTTGAATGCCAACACTTGTAATCTTTAAAATAAAATAGCTTTTAAAATTTAATTTAAAAATACTTCTAAAATTATTTCATGAGGGTGAGAGAGGCAGGACTTAGCATGAAGACTTGTGCTCATCAGTTGAAATTCACCTCTTTGGAACTTCAGTTTGAAATGAACTGCCCTAAAATCATTTCTGTGTGGATGGACAATTACGCAGACTGTTTGCAAACTAGTCCTAGCTAGCGGGGTCAGGACAACAAGACTACCCCTAAAGGAAATGTGAACTGTTGTGCACACAGCTAAGAGTTCAGATTATATTGTTCTAGATAACTACCATGAATTCTAAAGAAACTTTTTCTTACAGCTGATGTCCCCCATGTACAAAGTTTCTACAGACTTTCTTTACCTGTCATCTTGGAAAATTTTGTTTCTTTTATAAATTTATATTTGACATTTTGAGTATTAAGAAATTCAATCTTTTTTGCCAAAGACATCTGATTTAACTATTTTCAAGAAGTAATGATATCTTCAGCACAAATATAATGATGGTATTATAGAACTACAATGGGAATACTAGCTTTGGTATAGATTAGATTTAAGAATTTAACATTTAAAATAATCACTATTAACCTACAATCAATAATGTAATTACACTGTGGTTTATGGAACACTCAACACCTAAACAAATTCTTCAGTTTCTGTATAACATACCATAATTTATTTAAACAGTCCCTTATTAATGGAAATTTAGATAGTATACTGACGATGGAGGTTTGGCTTACTCTATCTTACCCTTCATTTAACTAGACCAAGTGGGAGACTACAAATCACACTCCAGAGTCCCTTGCAGCCTGGTCACAGACTCAACAGGTCACAGACTCAACAGGTCACAGACTCACCAGGCCCCTCCTTAAGACTACATTAAGCAGGAGCAACTGATAGAGAAGGTGAGTATCTTCACTGGAGCTAATGGAAAATTAGAGAGTTTCAGAAATGCAGTGTTTGTGAGTTGTTATTAATTTATCATAGAGTTACCCATGGTCCAATAGGTAATCTCCCAAAATTCACTAAGGTTGATTAGCAATATCTCTTGAACTATATGGGGTTGAATAAACTTTTGTTAACATTTTCCCAGAAAAAGGTCACAAAATAGGCAACTTGATTATTACAGAATTTTTCTGTGCTGGGTTTTCTAGTTTGTTTTTTCTTAGTTGTTGTCAGGTAGTCGTCTATCTTTTAGAACAGAACTCTAGATTTTCTTGCAGTTCCTGAAAATTAATTGTGATATATAATTGATCAGTATTACTCAGGGTCGAAGGTGAGTAACATTTTAGCCTTCATATTGCTCCCAAAATTAGTAAGGGATTTCAAAGCACCAACTCAATATTGTCTCTTACTCTTCCAGGTGTATGTATAGTTTGCCTTCTCCATTTTCCTTTTAATGGACCCATGACTATAATCAATAGAGAGATAAGCTGTCCATTAAGTCCCTGCATAATCTAAATTAACTGCAGATCTAGTGAATGCTTTAGTGACCAAATCTTGGCACCAAAATGGACATATTATTGCAGTTTCAAAATTAACAGTACAAGATATCACCAACAATGTAGAGGAAGAAGAACGCATTAGCTTAAACAAATTGTTTGCTCTGCCTTGCTTTAAGGTCCCTAAAAGAATACAATCTGCGGCTCCTTTAGCCGTTCTCGAGGATTTTCCACCTCTCAAGTAAGACATGGAATCACCAATCCACAGTCACAAAACGATGGCTTAGCCTCCAAGATGTAATCACTGTTCCCTAGAGCAGAGCTTCTGTCTTTTGTCTCCTGGCATTTGGTCAGGTGTGTGTCCATCTCTACCTGCTTGGTCCTGACGGTGTTGAGCAGACCCATAAATTCCTAAACTGTTGTTCTTAATTGTATCCTTGAAAATATTCCTATAATTTTATAAAAGAAATTTTGCCCTCATTTATGTCTTATGAAGACTTTTTTAAGAAGTCTTTTTCTGGAGGCTGAGGATACCCCCCCCCCCCAACTTTAGGAACTGACTATACCTTCCTATTTTTTAAAGATAATGTCTTTCTTTGGCTACCAGTGACATAAACATTAGACATTTGATATGCCAGTAGAGACCAAAGTCTCTAACTCATTTGTGTTTGAACGTTAGTTTACTGGGGACATACCCATTACGAAAAAAGTGCAAGTTATCTCAGGTGTTCTCCTTAACTAACACGAAACTAATACAGATGCCAATCTTAAAAATATCCCATGCCTTCTCAGTATGTACTTCATGTATCTTTGATGACTGCAAACAAAAGACGAAAGAAAGAAGTGATGACTGGCTCAAGAAACTGAATTATGGCTACTATTGGTTAAATCACCACATAATTTTCCAGATGAGACACAATTTGAGGCCCTACTGTAAGGTAGTCTAGACAAAAGGGTACTTCTATTTAAAGCAGATTGCTAGATCATTGCTCTGGAACAGGCAGGCATCCTTTTTAAGGACTTTACAGCATTAGAGATGGAAGGTAATCTGCAGAACTGGAAAAGAGAGTCCAGTGAAGGAATAGAAAGATGTGAAAATTCCAGCAATAGAGGCTGCTCTCTGGAATGTTTTCCAAATAAATAGCTATCACTAACTCAGCACTTCTCACTGCTTCTCAGACACTAATTTCGTCATGATCATATCAGAAACAGCACAAGCAACAGCTGCTGTTGGTGGCTACTCACCATGAGGAAGGTCAGATAAGCCTGAGCAAAGAAGAAAGACAAGTGAGTTTAAACCTTTCTATCTGAACGCCACTAAAAACCAGGATTTGTAAAATGAAGAAAAATTTCCAGATTACCTTAAAATTAGAAAAAAATTGAAACTCAACAAGATAATGTTTACATAATTGACTATTAACCAAGAACCTGTTAAAAATGTGTGAAGTACAGGAAAACTGGAGACATTTCAGAAAGTTTACATTCTTTTTTATTTTCTTTCTTTTTTGGGGGGGGGTTTCAAGACAGGGTTTCTCTGTAAATTTGGAGTCTGTACTGGAACTAGCTCTTGTAGACCAGGCTGGCCTCTAACTCACAGAGATCTGCCTGCCTCTGCCTCCTGAGTACTGGGACTAAAGGGGTGTGCCACCACCACTGGGCTAGAAAGTTTATAATCTTTGAATACCTTTTATGAAAAAGGAAGTCAGTCAGTTAATACATTTCTAAATTCTACATGTTAAAATCATCAAAATAAAAATGAATGACTTACAGCAACGTGTCTAAAATCCATTCTGGATGACAATGTGTTTTCTAAAGATCCTTTCACTATTCTTTCCTAAAAAGGGGGGGGGGATAAACTAATAAAATGCAAAGAGTTTAATACAAGAAAGTAAAGCATGATGGTAGTATTCCAGAGCAGTTTTCCTGAACTTCAAAGTCTTGTGATATCAAAAACAGAATGAAAGGAAAAGTTATGTACATGTCAAGCTAGACACAGAGTTCCAACAGGTCCAAATATTTAACTCACACAGAGAAATACTCTGCGACCAACTTGCCGAGATAATGCCTGCTACCTTTTACCTGGTGATAACAGTGAAGACTAGATGAATATTGCCTTCCAGAACAACAAAATAAAATGGATGCTTCAGAGAAATTTTTTTTCTTTTTCTTCATCTCGAGGTGTTCATGTAGGAAGACAAACATGACAACAAAGTTCCCTCTCCTCTCCTCCCCATAACTTTTTGTTAGCTATTTCTTGTCTAGCAACAGAAACCTAAGCTGTCAGAAGATGTTTAGTGTTTCAATAACATCTCAGAGATTCAAAGCAAAGAAACCCAACCAGTTATTTACTGTTTGTTAAATTTAAAGCCTTTTCAAAAAATGCAGCAAACAGCTAAGACAAATATAGACATTTTCATCTGCTCCAGTAACAACTTTGCACTCTGTTAGAGTCCGGGTCCCACTCATTACAGCTGTAAGTAATTGACTCTGAGCAAGTTATTTTATCGCTTTGACCTCCACAGAAGAGGGTAATAATGGTGCCTATTTTAAAAAGTTAAGGTGAGAATTAAACATGTCAATGTACACAAAGAACTTAAAATAGTATTTGGTACAGAATAAATGCTGTGTAAGCACAAGCTGTCACTGTTATTGCTGTCATTATGAAAATAAGCAAGCATCTAAGAAGGTAAAAATTGGAAAAGAATAGGCTTTAGAATCAGAAGGCTTGAAAAGTGTGTGTAATATAAATGTATTGGACCAGTTATCTAATTAACAAAAGCTACTTTACTAAGAAGAGACAACAAGAGATAGCCATATACTCCGTCCCCAATGCATCGTTTCCTACGAGTTCCATGGAGACCAATACTTGATGGACATAAGAGGTAAGACAACAGTGGCCATGGGACCCCAGACCCCCCACTCCCTAAAACCTCCATGTGGGAGAAAGGCCAGGGGCCTCCCTCCAAGGTGCCTTTGGCATTTCGAGCACCAGCAGGGAGCTGGTCTGCTAGATAGCCATCTACCCTGCCCCCAATGCATTGTTCCCTCCTGCGAACTCCATGTAGACCAATTCTTGGTGGACATACGAGACATAAGAGTTGAAGAAAGAGATGGTAAGGCACCAATGCAAGAACTCCTCCAACATCCTAAAAAGCAATATGGTACCACCAGAACCCAGCAGACACACAACAGGAAGACTTGATCATCCTAATCCAGAAGATAAAGAAGAAAACAACTTTAAACATTACTTAATGAAAATGATGGGCAGGCAGGGAGACTTCTGACCAGCAAGTGGCTCTGACCCTGTACCAGAAGATACAATGGAGGGGTAAGTGTGTTCCTGACTGCCACACAAGTCCTGAAAGGGAACACACAATCTTCCCGCCATCCTTATCTCCCTGGCTACTCCAAAGGGGCGGCTTCCCCCAGCTAAACCCCCTCTCCTCCCACGACATCCCGGCTTTCTGCCTGGAACCCCTACCCTTCCTCTCTCCCTTTTTCGGGGCTTAAATTCCTCCAACTCAGCCTGGGTGGGCACCGCCACTGGGAGGGGCGGTGAGTGCAAACGGGAGGGAGTCCCTTTGTTCTAAAAGCCTGCCTGCAGCAAGGTAAGACTGCAGGCAGGGAGACTTCTGACCAGCAAGTGGCTCTGACCCTGTACCAGAAGATACAATGGAGGGGTAAGTGTGATCCTGACTGCCACACAAGTCCTGAAAGGGAACACACAATCTTCCCGCCATCCTTATCTCCCTGGCTACTCCAAAGGGGCAGCTTCCCCCAGCTAAACCCCCTCTCCTCCCACGACATCCCGGCTTTCTGCCTGGAACCCCTACCCTTTCTCTCTCCCTTTTTCGGGGCTTAAATTCCTCCAACTCAGCCTGGGTGGGCATCGCGGCCGGGAGGGGTGGTGAGTGCAAATGGGAGGGAGTTTCTTTGTTTTAATAGCCTGCCTGCAGCAAGATAGGACTGCAGGCAAAGTGATTCCTGGATAGCAAGGGGCAATAATCTGGTAGCAGATGACCCAGCAGAGGGAAGAGCCAATGGTGAGCATCTGAAGGAAAAGATGGGCAGGCGCCAAGGCAAGAATTCCTCCAACAATCTGAAAAACAACATGAAAACACCAGATCCCAGCGATCTTACGATAAAAGAACTTGAACACCCTATTCCGGAAGAAGTGGAAAACAGTGTCATTATGAAAGCAATAGAGTCTCTTAAACAGGGTATGAATAACTCACTTAAAGAAATAGAAGAGAAATATAACAAAAAATGGAAGAAATGAGTAAAGAAATGGAAGAGAAATATAACAAAAAGTTTGAAGAAATGAGTAAATTCGTAAATGATACCCTGTGAAACCAAGAAAAAACAATCAAACAGGTAATGGAATCAGTTCAAGAACTGAAAACTGAAAAGGAGGCAGTGAAGAAAACACAAACTGAGGGCTGGATGGATATGGAAAATCTAGGTAAACAAACAGAGACTTCAGGAACAAGCATAACCAATAGAATACAAGAGATAGAAGAACGAATCTCAGATTATGAAGACACCATAGAGAAAATAAACGCTCTGATCAAAGAAAACAGCAAAACCAACAAATTCTCATCACAAAGCATTCAGGAAATATGGGACATAATAAAAAAACCAAATCTAAGAATAATTGGAATAGAAGAAAGAGAAGAATTGCAGATCAAAGGTCCAGAAAATATATTCAACAAAATTATAGAAGAAAACTTTCCCATCCTAAAAAACGATATTCCTATGAAGGTTCAAGAAGCATACAGAGCACCGAATAGACTGGATCAGAAAAACATATCCCCTCGCCATATAATAATCAAAACACAAAGCATCCAGATTAAAGAAAAAATATTAAGAGCTGCAAAGGAAAAAGGTCAAGTAACCTATAAAGGTAAACCTATCAGACTTACACCAGACTTCTCTATAGAAACCATGAAAGCCAGAAGGTCCTGGATAGAGGTACTGCAGAAATTAAGGGACAATGGATGCAAGCACAAATCAAAGAAGGAAAACACATACACTCTGCTACCTAAAAAAAATGACCAGAGTCAACAACCACTAGTCATTAATATCACCTAATATCAATGGACTCAATTCACCTATAAAGAGGCACAGATTTAGAGATTGGATACGAAAACAGGATCCAACATTCTGCTGTTTACAAGAAACACACCTCAACCACAAAGACAGACACCCACTCAGAGTAAAGGGTTGGGAAAAGGTTTTCCAAGCAAATGGATCTAAGAAACAAGCGGGTGTGGCCATTCTAATATCTAACAAAATCGACTTCAAACTAAAATCAATCAGAAGAAATGGAGATGGACATTTCATACTCATAACTGGAACAATTCATCAGGAGGAAGTCTCAATCCTGAATATCTATGCTTCTAATATAACGACACCCACATATGTAAAAGAAACTCTTCTAGAACTCAAGGCAGTCATCAAACCACACACACTAATAGTAGGAGACTTCAACACTCCTCTTTCACCAATGGACAGGTCAATCAGAGAGAAACCAAACAGAGAAAGAAGATATTTATTGGAGGTATTGAATCAAATTGACTTAACAGACATCTATAGAACACTCCACCCAAATAGGAAAGAATATACCTTCTTCTCTGCAGCTCATGGAACCTTCTCGAAAATTGACCACATACTGGGTAACAATGCAAACTTCCACAGATACAAAAAAATATTAGTAACCACCGGTGTCTTGTCAGATCACCATGGATTAAAATTAGAATTCAACAACAATGCTTCCCCCAGGAAGCCAACAAACTCATGGAAGTTGAACAGTCAACTACTAAATCACCCCTGGGTCAAGGAAGAAATAAAGAAAGAAATTAAAGTCTTCCTTGAATTTAATGAAAACAAAGACACAACATACTCAAACCTATGGGACACTATGAAAGCAGTGCTAAGAGGAAAGTTCATAGCATTAAGTGCCTAATTAAAGAAAACAGAGAAAGCACACATTGGAGACTTAACAGCACACTTGAAAGCTCTAGAAAAAAAAGAAGCAGATTCACCCAGGAGGAGTAGAAGATTGGAAATAATCAAACTGAGGGCTGAAATCAACAAAATCGAAACACAGAAAACAATCCAAAGAATCAATGAATCAAAAAGCTGGTTCTTGGAGAAAATCAACAAGATTGACAAACCCCTATCCAAATTAATCAAACGGCAGAAAGAGAACATGCAAATTAATAAGATCAGAAACGAAAAGGGGGACATAACCACAAACACAGAGGAAATTCAGAGAATCATTAGATCTTACTACGAAAGTTTATATGACACAAAGTTGGAAAATGTACAAGAAATGGACATTTTTTAAATAAGTACCATATACCAAAGTTGAACAAAGAACAGGTGAACAATCTAAATAGACCTGTTAGTCGTGAAGAATTAGAAGCTGTTATCAAAAATCTCCCTACCAAAAAAAGCCCAGGACCAGAAGGTTTCAATGCAGAATTCTACCAGAACTTCCAGGAAGAGCTAATACCTATACTCCTTAATGTATTCCACAATATAGAAACAGAAGAGTCATTGCCAAACTCCTTTTATGAAGCTACAGTTACCCTAATACCAAAACCACACAAAGACTTAACCAAGAAAGAGAATTACAGGCCAATCTCACTCATGAACATCGACGCGAAAATTCTCAATAAAATACTGGCAAACCGAATCCAAGAACACATTAGAAAAAGTATCCATTATGATCAAGTAGGCTTCATCCCAGAGATGCAGGGCTGGTTCAATATACGCAAATCTATCAATGTAATCCATCATATAAATAAACTGAAAGAAAAAACCAAATGATCATTTCATTAGATACTGAAAAAGCATTTGACAAAATTCAACACCCATTTATGATAAAGGCGTTGGAGAGACTGGGGATACAAGGATCATACCTAAATATAATAAAAGCAATATACAGCAAGCTGACAGCTAACATCAAATTGAATGGAGAGAAACTCAAAGCCTTTCCACTAAAATCAGGAACACGACAAGGATGTGGAGTGAGGGGAACACTCATCCATTGTTGGTGGGAATACAAACTTGTGCAGCCACTGTGGAAATCAGTGTGGCCGTTTCTCAGGAAACTGGGAGTCAACCTCCCTCAGGACCCAGCAATTCCACTCTTGGGAATATACCCAAGAGATGCCCTATCATACTACAAAAGCATTTGTTCAACTATGTTCATAGCTGCATTATTTGTAATAGCCAGAACCTGGAAACAACCTAGGTGCCCCTCAATAGAAGAATGGTTAAAAAAGGTGTGGAACATATATACATTAGAGTTTTACTCAGCGGTAAAAAACAATGACATCTTGAATTTTGCATGCAAATGGATGGAAATAGAAAACGCTTTACTGAGTGAGGTAACCCAGACCCAAAAAGAGGAATATGGTATGTACTCACTCATAAGTGGTTTCTAGCCATAGTTAAAGGTCTTTGAGTCTAGAATTTGTGATCCTAGAGAAGCTAAATAAGAAGGTGAACCTGAAGAAAATCATATAGTTATCCTCCTGGAGAGTGGAACTAGGCAAGATTTCCAGGCAAACTCGGGTGCATGGGGGGTGGGGGGGGTGGTAGTAAGGGAATATGGTAAGGGAGAGGGGGAGGATTGGGGATGGCTTGGGGGAATGGGAGGGGGGAGGGAGGAAGGATGGTTGTGGGAGCAGGGAGGTTTATATCTCAGCTAAAGGAGCCATTTTAGGGTTTGCAAGAGACTTGAATCTGGAGGGGTTCCCAGTAAAAATTAAATTAAAAAATAAAAAAAAGAAAAGAAAACTCTTTACTGAGTCAGGTAAGCCAGACCCAAAAAGAGGAATATGGTATGTATTCACTCATAAGTGGATTCTAGCCACAATTAAAGGTCTTTGAGCCTATTATTCGTGATCCTAGAGAAGCTGAATAGGAGGGTGAAACTGAAGAAAATTCAGGTAGTTTTCCTCCTGGAGATTGGAAATAGACAAGAATCCCAGGTAACCTCGGGTGCTTGGGGGGGGTGGGAGGGTTGCTGGAAGGGGAGAGGGTTAGAGAGAAGGGAGCAGGGGAGGAATGGGGAATGCTCGGGGGACTGGGAGGGGGGAGGGAGGAAGGATAGATATGGGATCAGGGAAGAATATATCTCAACTAAGGGAGTCAGTTTAGGGTTTACTAGAGACTTGATTATAAATGGGATCACAGGTCCAAGGAGAGATCCTCAGATTGTTCTCTGGACAGAGGAGAGGGTGCCTGAACTGGCCTTGGCCCATAACCATACTGATGAATATTTTGCTTATCACCATAGATCCTTCATCTGGCGATGGATGGAGTTGGAGACGGAGACCCACACTGGAACACTGGACTTAACTCCCTAGGTCCAAACGAGAAGCAGAAGGAAAGAAAATGTGAGCAGGGAGGGCAAGATCAGAGGGAACCTTCATTCGACGAAGGATGGCGATACAGACGGAGACCCACATTGGAGCACTGGACTGAGTCCCCAAAGGTCCAAAAGAGGAGCAGAAAAAGAAAGAACATGAAAAAGGAAATAAGGACCGCAAGGGGTGCGATCACCCACTGATACAAGGGGTCTGATCTAATGAGAGTTCACCAAGGCCAGTTATCTGGGACTGAGCCAGCATGTAATCTAGCCAGATT
Source organism: Myodes glareolus (assembly GCF_982192425.1). NCBI lineage: Eukaryota > Metazoa > Chordata > Mammalia > Rodentia > Cricetidae > Myodes > Myodes glareolus. The sequence goes on from NC_142038.1 coordinate 61,960,287, forward strand.
CTCTGAATGAGGCCAGATTCTCTGAATGTGGCTGGCCCGGAGTCTTCCTGAAAAGCCATTGACAATGACACTGGGACTTGTTTCCTCTGCATATACTGGATTTTTGGGATCCAGTCTGTTTGGATGCTCACCTTCCTGGACCTGGAGGGAGAGGGGAGGAGCTTGAACTCAGGGCAGGAGACCCTGACTGTTATTGGGGATGGAAAGGGAGAAGGGGAGGGAGTGGGGAGAGTGGGAGGGTGTTGGGAGGAGGGGTGGAAATGGAGACTTTTGTATTTCAATAAACTTTGAAAAAAAAAAAAAGAAACTGATGGAGACCTTTAAAGAGGAAGTGAAACACTCCCTTAAAGAAATGGAGGAAAAGACAAACAAAAAGCTGGAAGAAATTAAAAAATCCCTCAAAGAAAATCAAGAAAACTAAGAAAAAGCAATCAAACAGGTGAAGGAAACAGTTCAAGATTTGAAGATTGAAACAGAGGTAATAAAGAAAACACAAACCGAGGGAACTCTGGAAATGGAAAGTCTGGGTGAATGAACAGGAACCACAGAGACAAATATAACCAACAGAATACAAGAGATAGAAGAAAGAATCTCAGGCGCTGAAGATTCTATTGAGGAAATAAACTCATTGGTCAAAGAAAATACTAAATCAAACAAATTCTTAACACAAAACATTCAGGAAATCTGGGAGACCATGAAACGACCATACCAAAGAATAATAGGGATAGAAGGAGAAGAATTCCAGCTCAAAGACACAGAAAATATATTCACCAAAATTATAGAAGAAAACTTCCCCAACCTAAAGAAGGATATACCTATGAAGGTACAAGAAGCCTACAGAACACCAAATAGACTAAATAAAAAAAATCCCCTCACCATATAACAATCAAAATACAAAACGTACAGAACAAATAAAGAATGTTAAGAGCTGCAAAAAAAGGTCAAGTAACATATAAAGGAAAACCCATCAGAATTATACCTGACTTCTCAATAGAAACCATGAAAGCCAGTTGGTCCTGAATAGATGTGCTGCAGACACAAAGAGACCATGGATGCAAGCCCAGACTACTGTACTCAGCAAAGCTTTCATTCATCATTGATGGAGAAAACAAGATATTCAATGACAAAACAGATTTGAACAATACGTATTCACAAACCCAGACTTACAAAAAGTACTAGAAGGAAAGCCAAAACCCAAGGAAGTTAACTACACCCACAATAACACAGGCATCTGATAACCCCGCCAGCATAACCTAAAGAAAGGAAACACACAAACACTACTACCAAAAGATAACCAGAGCTAACAACCACTGGTCATTATTATCACTTAACATCAATGGTCTCAATTCACCTATAAAAAGACAGAGGCTAAGAGAATGGATACATAAACAAGAGCCAGCATTCTGCTGTTTACAAGAAACACACCTCAACCTCAAAAAAGAAACTATCTCAGAGTAAAGGATTGGGAAAAGGTTTTCCAATCAAATGGACCTAAAAAAGCAAGCAGGTGTGGCTATTCTAATAGCTAACAAAATTGATTTCAAACTAAAATCAATCAGAAGAGATGGAGAAGGACATTTTATACTCATAACAGGAACAATTCATTAAGATGAAGTCATAATCCTGAATATCTATGCCCCTAATTCAAGAGCATGCACATATGTAAAAGAAACATTATTGAAACTTGAATCGCACATCAAACCCCACACACTAATAGTTGGAGATTTCAACACTCCTCTCTCAACAATGGACAGATCAACCAGACAGAAACTTAACAGAAAAATAAGAGAACTAACAGATGAAATGAATCAAATGGAATTAACAGACATCTATAGAACATTCCACTCAAACAAAAAAGAAGATACCTTCTTCTCAGCACCTCATGGAACCTTCTCTAAACTTGATCACATGCTCAGTAACAAAGCAAACACCCACAAATACAAAAAATGGAAGTAATCTTATCAGATCACCATGGAATAAAGTTAGAATTCAATGACAACACTACTCCCAGAAAGCCTACAAACTCATGGAAACTGAACAGTCAACTACCGAACCACTTCTGGGTCAAGGAAGAAATAAAGAAATTAAAATCTTCCTTGAATTCAATGAAAATGAAGGCATAACATATCCAAATCTATGGGATACTATGAAAGCAGTGCTAATAGGAAAGTTCATAGCACTAAGTGCCCACATAAGGAAAATGGAGAAAGCTCACATCAATGACCTAACAGCATGTCTGAAAGCTCTAGGAAAAAAAAAGGAAGACTCACCCAAAAGGAGAAGAAGACAGGAAATAATCAAGGTGAGGGATGAAATCAACAAAATAGAAACACAGAAAACCATACAAAGAATCAACGAAACAAAAAGCTGGTTCTTTGAGAAAAATCAACAAGATTGACAAACCCTTATCCAAATTAATCAAAAGACAGAAAGAGAACAGCCAAATAAACAAAATCAGAAATGAAAAGGGGGACATAACAACAGACACTTTTTGTCATGATATTAATGGCTATATTGAGAACTAAGTAATTCTAGAAATAGGCTTTATCTACCTTCCTGTACATTATTTCTGGTTTGAGTCTCTATTAGTTTTCTGCAGTGAACCATGAGCATGCCTAACAGTGACCTATACAGTCTCCAAAATGAGAATGGGGTCCCACAATGACGAATAAACCAAGTCTATGATAACACAACTAAGCTGAAAAATACCACCTAAAGTTTGGCTTTGGACTACAGACTGCTCAGAACAGTTTTTGAGGTGGTTAGCTGAGATGATCCTGCCTCACAAATTGCACTTTCCCATTACACATAGACTGGACAATAAATGAGACAGCTAACTCTTCTAAGACTTGACAATTAACCCAAACTTTCCTTTTCACGTTCCCCTAAAGATATCATTGCCCCCAGACAACTGGCAGTAAATTAAAAAACATGACACCCACATTCCCAAGGGGAGGGGTAAAGTGGGTAGGTTTTTTTGGTCATTTATTGGATTATAGATAGATGTCATTGTTTAAGGGGATTGGTTACAAGTTGTTATTGGTAATGATCAGAAAAAAGCTACAAACACAGGAGATTAGATTCAGGGTTCTTTTTTTGAAAAGAAAAAATGGAAATACAGACATGATAGGATAAAAGGGTAGATTACTGAATATATTCTGAAAAGAAAAAAGGGAGGATATATATATATATATATGTGATAAGATAAAAAGGTAGATTATTGAATCTACCTTCAAAAAGCGATTACTAGTTTTAAATATTTTATAATGGATTGGACTTTTGTATATTGTATACAAATTTTGTATAATGATACAAATTTGAGATTAATTTTGTTAGAATATACTGTAGATACATTTTGCCCTTGTTCACGGTATTGCACCCATACATATCATTTAACAATATAATGCAAATTTCTAGTCCTTGAAAGTTATTAATGACCCAGAGGGGTGAGCTGTGCACCCACCCGGCTGGAGGGGAGTGCACAGCCCCTCCAGCTTCTGCTGCAGGGGCTTCTTGGCTCTGCACAACTCTCCTCTCCTCCTCGAGTTTGCCCTTTTGTCTACGGGGTCTTTTGACCTCCAAGAGTCCTGTCCCTGTGCTGAGGATAACCTTTCAGACCTGTGAGTGGGTGCCATCCTGGGACGGGGCAGAACATCTGGGAAAGGAACACTGGGCCCCATTAGCTCCTGCTGCAGGGGTTTCTCTGTTCCACACTTCCCTGCCCAACCCCCAACCGCCAAAGCCTGCCCTATTGTCTGGGAGATCCTTGGCCCAAGAACAGGAACAGGTCCTGCTCCTTCACTGAGGTTACCCACCCATAGGGGTGAGTGTGCACCAGCCCGGTGGAGGGGAGTACACCGCCCCTCCAGCTCCTGCTGCAGGGGCTTCTTGGCTCTGCACAACTCTCCCCTCCCCCTCAAGTTCTCCCTTTTATCTGCTGGGTCCTTAGGCGTCCAAGAGTCCTGTCCCTGTGCTGAGGACAAACTTTCAGACCGGCCAACCAGGGAACAGTTCCTGTACCTGCACTGAGGAGATCCACCCAGAGTCAGACACAGCAAAGGTTGCACCAAGACACCAAGAGCTCCTGGCTGCATTTGAAGGAAGAGATGGGCAGGCACCAATGCAAGAATTCCTCCAACAACCCGAAAGGCAACACGACATCACCAGAATCCAGGAATCACAAAACAAGAAGAATCGAACACCCTACTCCAGAAGAAGTAGAAGAAATCGACTTTAAATGGAACTATATGAAAATAAAAGAGAAACTTAAACAGGAGGTGAAAAACTGCTGTAAAGAAATGGAGACACCAAACAAAAAGGTAGATGAAATGAATAAATCTCTCAAAGATACCCAAGAAAAACAAGAAAACCAAGAAAAAGCAATCAAACAGGTAAGAGAAACAGTTCAAGACTTGAAAAATGAAATGGAGGTAATGAAGAAAGCACAAACTGAGGGAAGGCTGGATATGGAAAATTTGGGTAAACGAATAGGAACTGCAGAGACAAGTGTTACCAACAGAATACAAGAGACAGAAGAAAGAATCTCAGACACTGAAGATACTATAGAGGAAATAAACTCACTGATTAAAGAACAAAACAAATCCAACAAATTCTTAACACAAAACATCCAGGAAATCTGGGACATCATGAAAAGACCAAACCTAAGAATAATAGGGGTAGAAGAAGGAGAAGATTTACAGTTCAAAGCCTTAGAAAATATATTCACTAAAATTATTGAAGAAAACTTTCCCAACCTAAAGAAAAATATTCCTATGAAGGTACATGAAACATACAGAACACCAAATAGACTGGATCAAAAAAAAATCCCCTCGCCATATAATAATCAAAACACAAAACATACAGAATAAAGAACAAATGTTAAGAGATGCAAGGGAAAAAGGTCAAGTAACATATAAAGGGACACCTATCAGAATTACACCTGACTTCTCAATGGAAACCATGAAAGCCAGAAGGTCTTGGATAGATGTGCTGCAGAAACTAAGAGACCAAGGATGCAAACCCAGACTACTATACCCAGCAAAGCTTGCATTCACCATCGATGGAGAAAACAAGATATTCCAGGACAAAAACAGATTTAAACAATACGTAGCCACAAATCCAGCCTTACAGAAAATACTAGAAGGAAAATCACAAACCAAGGAAGCCAACAACACCCATAATAACACAAGCATCTGACAACCCTCGACCAGCACAACTCAAAGAAGGGAAACACACAAACACTAGCACCAGGAAAAATAACCGGAATCAACAACCACTCATCATTAATATCGCTTAATTTCAATGGACTCAACTCACTTATAAAAAGGCACAGGTTAAGAGAATGGATATGAAATCAGGATCCAACATTCTGCTACCTACAAGAAACACACCTCAAACACAAAGACAGACACTACCTCAGAGTAAAGGGTTGGGAATAGGTTTTCCAATCAAATGAACCAAAGAAACAAGCAGAGTGTGTTCTATGCTAATATCTGTGTGTGGCTATGCTAATATCTAACAAAATTGATTTCAAACTAAAATCAATCAGAAGAGACGAAGATGGACACTTTATACTCATATCAGGAACAATACTTCAGGAAGAAGTCTCAATCCTGAATATCTACGCCCCTAATATAAACGCACCCACATATGAAAAAGAAACATTACTAGAACTCAGAACATACATCAAACCCCACACTCTAATAGTGGGTGATTTCAACATTCCTCTCTCACCAATGAACAGGTCAACCAGAAAGAAACTTAACAGAGAAATAAGAGAACTAACAGATGTAATGAACCAAATGGACCTAACAGACATCTATAGAACATTCCACCCAAACAGAAAAGAATATACCTTCTTCTCAGCATCTCATGGAACCTTGCCAAAAATTGATCACATAATTGGTAACAAAGTAAACATACATAGATATAAAGAAATTGTAGTAATCACCTGTGTACTATCAGATCACCATGGAATGAAGTTAGAATTCAACAATTCTAACCCCAGGAAGACTACAAACTCATGGAAACTGAACAGTCAACTACTGAACCATCCCTAGGTCAAGGAAGAAATAAAGAGAGAAATTAAAAGTCTTTCTTGAATTCAACGAAAATAAAGACACAACATACCCAAACCTATGAGACACTATGAAAGCAGTGCTAAGAGGAAAGTTCATAACACTAAGTGACGACATAAAGGAAATGGAGAAAGCACACATTAGAGACTTCAGCACACCTGAAAACTCTAGAAAAAAAAGAAGAAGACTCAACCAGGAGGAGTAGAAGACTGGAAATAATCAAACTGAGGGCTGAAATCAACAAAATCGAAACACAGAAAACAATCCAAAGAATCAATAAAACAAAAAGCTGGTTCCTGGAGAAAATCAACAAGATTGACAAACCCCCATCCAAACTAATCAAATGCCAGAGAGAGAACACGTAAATTAACAAGATCAGAAATGAAAAGGGGGACATAACCAAAGACACAGAGGAAATTCAGAGAATCAATAGATCTTACTACAAAAGCCTGTATGCCACAAAATTGGAAAATGTGAAAGAAATGAACACTTTTTAAGATAAATACCATATACCAAAATTAAGTCAAGACCAGGTGAACAGTTTAAATAGACCTGCAAGTCGCAAGGAAATAGAAGCTGTTATCAGAAACCTCCATACCAAAAAAAGCCCTGGACCAGATGGTTTCAATGCAGAATATTACCAGAACTTCCAAGAAGTGTTAATACCTATACTCCTTAATGTGTTTCACAAAATAGAAACAGAGGAGTCATTACCTAACTCCTTTTATGAAGCTACAGTCACCCTGATACCAAAACCACACAATGACTTAACCAAGAAAGAGAATTACAGACCAATCTCGCTCATGAACATCGACGCGAAAATTCTCAATAAAATACTGCCAAACAGAATACAAGAACACAGCCAAAAGTTGTACATTATGATCAAGTGGCTTCATCCCAGAGAGGCAGGGCTGGTTCAACATACAAAAATCTATCAACGTCATTCATCATATAAATAAACTGAAGGGAAAAAAAACCATATGATCATTTCATTAGATGCTGAAAAAACATTTGACAAAATTCAACACTCCTTTATGATAAAGGTCTTGGAGAGATTAGGGATACAAGGTTCATTCCTAAAAATAATAAAAGCAATATACAGCAAGCCGACAGCTAACATCAAATTGAATGGAGAGAAACTCAAAGCCATCCCACTAAAATCAGGAACAAGACAAGGCTGTCCACTCTCTCCATACCTCTTCAATATAGTGCTTGAAGTTCTAGCAATAGCAATAAGACAGCATAAAGAGATCAAGGGGATTTGAATTGGAAAGGAAGAAGCCAAACTTTCATTACTTACAGATGATATGATAGTGTACATAAGCGACCCCAAAAACTACCAGAGAACGCCTACAGCTGATCAACACCTTTAGTACTGTGGCAGGACACAAGATCAATTCCAAAAAATCAGTTGCCCTCCTATACACAAAGAACAAAGATACAGAGAAGGAAATCAGAGAAACATCAACTTTCACGATAGCCACAAATAGGATAGAGTATCTTGGGGTAACTCTCTAACTAAGGAAGTGAAAGATATATTTGGATATTGGATATTGGAAGTAGACAAGATTGCCAGGCAAAACTTGGGTGCTTGGGGTGTGGGGGGATGGATGTAAGGGGAGATGGGTAGAGAGAAGGGAGAAGGGGAGGATTCGGGAGAGCTTAGGGGAATGGGATGGGTGGGATGGAGGAAGGGTGGATATAGGAGCAGGGAAGAAAATATCTTAATAAAGGGAGCCATTTTAGGGTTGGCAAGAGACTTGACTCTAGAGGGGTTCCCAGGTCCAAGGAGAGGTCCCCAGATTGTTCCTTGGGCAGCAGAGGAGAGGGTGCCTGAACTGGCCTTCTCCAATAGCCACACTGCTGAATATCTTGCATATCACCATATAACCTTCATCTGGCGATGGATGGAGACAGAGACCCACATTGGAGCACTGGACTTAGCTCCCAAGGTCCAAATGAGGAGCAGAAGAAGGGAGAACATGAGCAAGGAAGTCAGGACCACGAGGGGTGCGTCCAACCACTGAGACGGTGGGACTGATCTAATGGGAGCTCACCAAGGCCAGCTGGACTGTGAGTGATAGAGCATGTGATCAAACTGGACACTGTGAATGTGGCTGGCAATGAAGGCTGACTGAGAAGCCAAGGACAATGGCACTGGGTTTTGATTCTACTGCATGGACTGACTTTGTGGGGTCCTGGTTTGTTTGGATGCTCACCTTTATAGATCTGGATGGAGGTGGGAGGACCTTGGACTTCCCACAGGGCAGGGAACCCTGACTGCTCTTAGGACTAGAGAGGGAGGGGAAAGTGGGGAGGGGGAGGGAAAAAGGAGGCGGGGTGGTGGTGGAAATTTTTAATAAATTTAAAAAAAGCAAAAATAAATCTCCCCCCCCAAAAAAAGAAAGTTATTATTACCAACTATTTAGGATAATAAAAAATGCAGGTTAATACAACTGATCTTGTAGTCATATTAGGAATGTTTTCAAGGTCAAACAGAGATATAGGTTAGATAGGATGTCTTCAAATACTTCAGAGATCCAAAGAATATGGCATTTAAGATGTTTTAATAACACAGTTTCCTTTTTTTTTTTTCAAAATCACAATGAGACATTTTTGCTCCTGGCAGCACCAATATACTTTGGAGAAGATGATGGGCACCAAAGAAACTCCACATAGTTTACTTTCTTAGTGTCAAAAGTAAACAACTAGGAAACAAAGTGGTTTTGCATCTATTGCTGATATTATGCTGTCCACATTGGACAAGCAGGACTCAAAGAGAGTGAACACAAAACATTGCCAAGACAAGGTGGAACAGTCCTTTAAAAACACTGCTTAATAGAAAAGTCTATCGAATATTTTAAACCTGTAGGATGAAGATGGATACAAAAATATTGCAGAGGAACCTTGGGTGAATGTCCAGGTAGCTAGTTGTTTTTGTCATTTCTCACATGTGTGGGAAGTTGCTTGGTCATACTTCCTGCTTACTCAAGTAATATTTCTTTCGTGGGTCTCTGACAAAGTAAAGGGAACACTCATCCTTTGCTGGTGGGAATGCAAACTTGTGCAACAACTTTGGAAATCAGTGTGGCGGTTTCTCAGAAAATTGGGAATCAACCGACCTCAGGATCCAGCAATATCACTCTTGGGAATATACCCAAGAGATGCCCAATCATACTACGAAAGCATTTGTTCAACTATGTTCATAGCAGCATTATTTGTAGTAGCCAGAACCTGAAAGCAACCAAGATGACCCTCAATGGAAGAATCAATAAAGAAAGTGTGGCACATCTACATATTAGAGTACTTACTCAGAAGTAAAAAACAATGACATCTTGAATTTTGCATACACTGGATGGAAGTAGAAAACATTATCCTGAGTGAGATAACCCAGACCCAAAAATATGAATATGGTATGTACTCATTCATTAGTGGATTCTACCCATAAACAAAGGACATTAAGCCTATAGTTCACGTTCCTAGAGGAGCTAAGCATTAAGGTGAACCCAAAGAAAAACACACACACGTGTGTGTGTGTGTGTGTGTGTGTGTATGTGTGTGTGTATATATATACACACACACTCCTGGAAATTGAAAGCAAACAAGATTGCCAGGCAAAAGTTGGGAGTGGGAGCATGGGGGCAGGGAGAGTAGAGGGAAGGGGAGAGAAGGAGAGAGAGGGGAGAAAGGGAAGGTTGGGGAGAGCTTGGTGGAGTGGAATGGTTGACATATAAGAAGGATGGATATGGGAGCAGGGAAGAAGATATCTTAATTAAGGGAGCCGTTTTGGGGTTGGCAAGAGGCTTGGCTCTGGAGGGGTTCCCAGGAGTCCATGGGGATGACCCCAGATAGGTCCATGGGCAGTGGAGGAGAGGGTCTCTTGAACTGGCCTTGTCCTGTAGTCAGACTGATGACTATCTTGAATATCACCATAGAACTTTCATCTGGCAGTGGATGGAGACAGAGACAGAGACCCACAACGGAGCACTGAACTGAGCTCCCCAGGTCCAGTTGACGATCAGAAGGAGGGAGAATATGAGCAAGGAAGTCAGAACCACGAGGGGTTGGTTCACCCACTGAGACAGTGTGCTTGAGCTAATGGGAGCTTACCAACTCCATCTGGACTAGGAATGAACGAGCATGGGATCAAACTGGACCCTCTGAATGTGTGACTGACAATTGAGGCAGACTGAGGGACCAATGATAATGGCACTGGGATTTGTCTCTACTGCATGTACTGGCTTTTTGGGGTGCTATTCTTTTAGGATGCATATCTTCCTAAGCCGTGATGTAGGGGGGAGGGCCCAGGACTTTCCACAGGGCAGGGTGCCTTGCCCTCTCTTAAGACTGGAGGGGGGGTGGAGGGGAGGGTGTGGGGGGGAGCAGGAGGGAAGTGGGAGGAAGGGAGGAAGTGAGAATTTTGATTGGTATTATTTACAAAGTAATAAAAAAGAGGAAAAAAAGAATAAAAAATTTCTAAAAGTGGGGAAAAAAGACTAGATATTTATAGTTTTCCTTGTTTACCAGACTCAGAAAGCAAACTCTTTAAAGAGGTTTGCTTACGTGTTAAGGTTGAAATATATCAAAAGATAGTTTTGGATGATAATGTAAATTAGGATAGAAAGTAAATTCAATACAAGATTTTGGACTCACGAAGATAGGATAGATAGTAGAGTATTTTCTCTGAATTTGTTAAATGCCAATGGACTAGACATTGTTGATGTATTTATTGCCTTTTCTTAAACTAGTTAGAACCTTCCTTTTCATTTCTGGAAAAAGGAGAAATGTAGTGATATTTTGTTTGTGATCTAGCAAATAAAGCTTGTATGAAAATCAGAGTGCAGAGCTAAGTCTCTAGTTAGCCATAGGGCCAGGCAGTAGTGCACACACCTGTAATCCCAGGACTCAGGAGACAGAGGCAGAAGAATCTCTGAGTTCAAGGCCACTCTGGGTTACACAAGACTGAATCAGTCTAAAAGAGAAACAGAGCTCACACAAAAGTGATCCCAGCACTTGGGATCCCACACCTTCAATCCTAGCACTAAGGAGGTGAAGACAAGAATGATATGGCTGGGCAGAGAGAGGATTAAAGCAGAAGGAGACAGGAGCTCAGGATTCATAGAGGCAGGATCATCCCTTTGGTCTAATCATCGGTAGACGGGAGAACTCTCTAGTGGCTGGCTGCCCTGCTTCTCTGATCCTTTAATTTCACGTCTAATTGCTGACTCCAGGTTTTTATTATTAACAATTAGAATTTGTGCGACACTTTTTTTTGTGTGTTGTTGAATAAAAGAAAAAGCAAAGTCCTTTTATTAGGGACTATACTTTAATTGTACAGTTCTGTAGGATATTGAAGATAGTACTCATTTCTCAGAAATATAGGGGGCAAAAATTTTTTTCATACTTTGGGTCATCTCTTTACTTTATTGATAGTTTCATTTGCAGTGAAGAAGCAGCTTTTAAATTACATAAATTCCACTTCCCAATTCCCGGGGTTATGTCTTGTGTTCCTAGAGTTCTTTACAGAAAGTCTCCCCTATGTCTATTGTAGGTACAAAGGTCTTTCCCCCTTTTGTTCTTGGTGATTTGTAGGGCCATTTGACCTTTGGCTCCCTGGCTTTTCTGCATTTGTACCGGCCTGAGGGTTTAGCTTAGAAAGAAGTTGGCCCTCTTTTGTTAAGGTAATTTCACCTGTAAACAAGGTTCCAGCTGCCATGCCTGCCTCCCGCAGCTGATTCTGGCCTTGGGCGCCGGGCACCTGTCATCCTCTTCCACTGCTCCTGATGGGAGGGGGCTTTGCCCTTTTGCCCCCTTGCCCACTAGTATATATACCCGACTTGAGTTTAATAAAGTGGCCATTTACTCTTTGGTGAATGAGCAGGTCTCTTTATGTCTGTGTGCTTCAACCCTTAGGATATTAATCCATTCCTGTGGGCTTGGTTCGGGAAAGCACGCACCTGTTCCGAGGTCTGGGTATTCACAGAAAAGTGCGGGCAACAGTCTATATCTTGATGTGTTTCTCCTTACCCCCTGCCCCATGAGTCTGTGTGTGCATGTGTGCAAAATATGGGTTCATTTTCCCTAGCACCATTAGTTGAATAGTCTTTTCCGGTGTGTGTTTCTGATATTTTTGCCAGTTTTTAGGTGTGTCTCTTTTCTCTTTCTCTTGTCTGGATGTTCTCGAAAAGACTCAGAACATTCTATGTTGTTTTAGGAAAGAGTCTGAGTGTGCCAGGAAAGGGTGAGCACTCCTGTCTACTACCATATTTAAGATAAAATGTTTTCAGTTTTTTTCCACTTACTATAATCATTTTGACTTATATGCTAGCTGCATATAATATTTGCCACACTGCAATATGTTCTTGTATTCCTAGATTCCTCAGACTTTTAATCATAAAAGCATACTGAACTTTTTCAAATGCTTTTTCTCCATCTAACTAGATTATCCTGTGATATTTGTTCTGATGTATAGCTATAGAACATATTAAATGTACTGATCTTTGTATGTTGAAGTAACTCTGTATCCCTAAGATGAAGCCAACTTGGCTGTGATAATCTTAAATTTGATATTCAGAATTTTTGCATCTGTATTCATCAAGGGAATTGATCTAAACTTTTCTGTCTTGGTTGTATCACCAGCATATTTTGGTATCACAGAAATAATAGTTTTGTAGAATGAGTTGCAGAACATTTCTCCCCTTTATGCTTTGTGAAATAGTTTGAGAAGTATTGTTAGCAGGTCATTCTTAAAAGTTTGGTAGATCTCAGCAGTGAATCTGTCTTACACTTTTCTTTGTGGAGAGATTTTTAATTACCACTCCAAACATAGCTTGTAATGGGATTAAAAGGTTGATATAATCTTGATTTAATTTTATTAGGCTACATATATCTAGAAATTGATTAATTTTGTCTATATTTTCCAATTTATTGGAATATAAGCTTTCCAAGTACTCCCTAATGTTCCTCTGGAATTTATTAGGGTCTGCCGTAACAATTTCCATTTTATCTCTAATTTGTTGTTTTGGGTATTTTCTAACCTTTGGTTAGCTTGGCTAGAGGCTTGTCAACCATCTTTATCTTTCAAATTATCAGCTTTTTGAGTCTATATATTGTAATTGTATTCTCTATCTCATTATTTTGCCTTAATATTTATTATTTCTTGACATCTGCTGTATTTGTTTGTCTTTTTAATTTTCTAGAACCCTGAAGTGGATCATTAGCTTATTTATTTGAGGTCACTCTGATCCTTATACCAGACTCTGAGAGCATAACACCACCTATGTAACAAGCAGTATGCCTGACTTTAGAACCCTGAGCAAAGGAAGTGGTAGGATAAACAATAATTACAATAATATAACAGTGCTCTACAAAGATGGGCACAGGCTAGCTGTAAATACATTAAGAGTACACTATACTTTATGATGAGGAGAGGCAAAAAGAAGTCAGTCCAGTATGGTGTTCTTCCTATGAGAAAGGAGGAAAGCAAAGAGGGGGCTTCCCAGTGGTCAGCTTAGAGAAGCCTGTCACGAGGAACAAACTAAACAACAAAGGAAGTGACCTTTATTCTCCCTTAAAAAGAAAAAAAAAAAAAGACATTTTCCCTTTCTAAGTCAAACAGCAGAGCCTCGAAGCTGCCTCTAATTCACAGCTTCATTTTCACTGTTTATGAGAACATTTAGAACTTGATCATCAAGTACTCAAGGAAAACATAGTTTAACCTGGAGTGGTGGCTCAGCAGTCAGGAGCACTTGCTGCTCTTGCAGAGGACTGAGTGCAGTTCCCAACACCTTTGTGGAATAGCTTCTAAGGACCTGTAACTCCAGCTCCAGAGACATGATACCTCATATATGTGCATACACCCACACAAACACACATACATAGACATGATTTAAAATGAAATATATAGTTCAAAAAGTTCTCTAGATAAAGCAAAAAACAAGAGATACCACTCTCTCCTCTGTCTCTGTCTCTCTCACGGGATTTCCCTCTGTATGATGTGAATACCATTGGTTAATAAAGGACTGCTCTGGACCTATAGCAAGGCAGAACTTAGTTAGGTGGGAAAGACTAAACTGAATGCTGGGAGAAGGAAGGTGGAATAAGGAGAAGTCACGTTGCCCTGCCAGAGACAGATGCTGGAACTTTACCCTGTAAATCACAGCCTCGGGGCAATATACAGATTAATAGACATGGGTTATAATATGTAAGAGTCAATAAGAAGCTAGAGCTAATAGGTCAAGCAGTGTTTTAAATGATAGAGTTTCTGTGTGATTATTTAGAGGCTGAGCAGTCAGGAACAAACAAGTAGTTCTCCTTATAACATGTCTTTGTCTCTGTCTGAGTTGGGGATGGAACACAGAGCCTTATACATGCTACACAAGTGTTCTATCTACCCCATGTCACACCCCAAGACTAGGTACCTCCTTTAGAGAGCATATTCTCTTCATATAATTGACCAACATTTTCATTCTAATATCTCTTTTAGTTATACCACCCAAGGTTTAGATTAAGTGTGGCAGTTTAACAATGATTATTCATACTTAGCTTACATAAAAACCAACAACAACTAAGGAAGTTTTGTTTGTCCACAGTTTCAGGTTGGGTCTATTCTAGGTATTCTTAGAGTCTCTCCACCAACTATCAACTTTTCTTTTCCTCCCTCCTGTTGGTTTTCTTTCTCTTCTTTTCTTTTACTTTAGTGATCATGTCTTGGCTCATAGTCTATGCTCCTAAGATTATAAGACTCTACTAATACTGTTAAATGAAGACTCTCCTGTCTCCCTGTTGCAGTTCCTTCTTAAATAATTTGCCTTTGTTTTGTGCTGTCTCACTCAACTAGGTTATGCCAAGGGCATGAACAGGAATGTGATGAGGAACCTGAAACTGACCTTTACAAGAACTCTGGCCTAAAGGCACCTACAGGGCTGTCAACCTCCTTTTAGACAGTGAAGACATGCATAGAAATAGCATAAGCTGCCACATTCCTCCTGTGCTCACTGTAAAATCTAGCTTTCTGAAAACAGAGTAAAAATGGTCTATGTTAAACAACTCAGCTAGACCACATAACATGGCATTAATATTGCTGGGATTTCTGTTTTCACTTTCCCATATATGCAAATTGTAGTTTCCATTAGCTAAAATTCTTCACCCATATAGGACAGATGTCTCCTGTCTGAGCAGCAATGTTCTTAAGAAAGTTTGCAAGAAATCCTTATGTTTGACCTTTGAGCTTTTGATACTACTTGGGAAATGGCAGTTAACACATTACCTGCATTTTCATGATATTAATTTTATATGACACAATTATATTTATCTTAATATATAAAGATTATTTTTTGCTATTTGAAGACTTAAACTCATAAGAACAGAAGAAAGACATCAAATATCAGTGTTAGAAGGCTGAAAATGTGGCTTTAGTATCTGATTTTACATCATAAAGGGCAAGGTTCTCTGAATATTCATCACTTAACGTCATATAGTTACTTATAAACACTTGTATATTTAAATGTACAAATTAACATATACAAGCTTATATAGTTCCAAATATTTATCAGTTGATGTTATGTGGTTACTTATAAATACTCATATATTTAAATATTTAATACATGCAAACATACAGAAGCCACCAAATAGCTTTTTATTCTAAAACTAAAAACAGAAAAGGGACATTAATGTTTTCCAAAAGAACACCAAATATCCACTGCTCTTTATTAAGTAACCATCAATGCATTTTCTTATCCCATCAATTGTCTCTCCAGTAACCCCCGCCTGCTTCAAGTTTCTGTTTCTGATCACTAGACTCTTAAAACAACAAGAGAGGAAAAG
The DNA here is from genome assembly GCF_982192425.1 of Myodes glareolus. NCBI lineage: Eukaryota > Metazoa > Chordata > Mammalia > Rodentia > Cricetidae > Myodes > Myodes glareolus. The sequence goes on from NC_142038.1 coordinate 61,976,189, forward strand.
GAAAGAAGAGGGCCACAGTCAGGGAAGCCATGAGATATTTGTATATTTTAAAACAGCATGCATATAATGTGACTTCCAACATAAAAGGAAAACAAACCTTCTGGGTCAGAAGAGGTCACTTACCTGCTGCTCCTGTGCTCTAGCAGCACCAAGTTCTGAGAGCGACATGGTGAGCTTCTCTTGCTGCTCTGATAGGTACTTCTGGTAGAGACTTAGAAGTTCTTGGCATTCTCTATACTGTAGCTGAAGAGGTGAGAGTGCTAATTAAGGAGAAAAAACTGGTTCGTGTACAGATTGCAATTAAGAAGACAAAAATAGAAATACAACATTTGGTCAGAGGCAGTGAGTATGGGGTCATCAGATAAAAGCAGTATATGTGTCCCGTCATAAAGCAATAATTTTAGTAAATAAAGTAGCACTGAAGCCAGGCAGTGGTGATGCATGTCTTTAATCCCAGCACTCAGGAGGTAGAGGCAGTGGATCTTTGTGAGTTCTCCAAAGTTACACAGAGAAATCCTGTCTCCAAAAAAACAAAACCAAACAACAATAAAAAGAAAGTAGCACTGGCCATCTCAGTGAAGAGACATTTCTCTTAGTTCTTTGTAGACCTATGCAAAGGAACGCCTATCACATTATGTAAAGAAGCAAAATGAAGCAGAGCATAGACTGACTGCAATCCCATGTGCCCAAGGATGGACTTGGCAAAAGAGTCAGACATTAAAAGAAAGAAAGGGGAAAGGAAAAAAAGAGGAGAAAGGAAATGTAAGGTAAGAAAAGGGAAGAGAAGGAAAGGAAAGGAAAAAGATAAGAAACCAATGATTTAAATTTAAGAGTTAAAACTATAACAATCTCAGACCTAGGAAGTGAACTCCACAGGAACAGGTACAGGGGAAGGAACTGTTGAGCTAGTGAGCCAGAGCCAGAGACCATTGAGGGTCCAGATGTGATTCTGGGACCTTCAAGGGAGTAAATCTGAGCCAGGAACCCTGTTGGTCTGGGCATGAGTCTAGGACCTCCTAGGAACTAGGCCTGAGCTAGGACCTCTGCTGGTCTGGGCATGACTCTGGGACCTTCAAGGGAGTAGGCAAAAACCAGAGATCTCTGACGGTCCAGGTGTGAATCTGGGACCTCAGAGGGAGTAGGCCTGAGCCAGGTCCTCTGCAGGTCTGGGCACACCCGAGCCTGGGAACTCTGAGGGAGTAGAACAGAGCCAGAGACCTTTGCAGGACCAATTCCAAGCCAGGGACCTCGGAAGGAGTGGATCCAGACCAGGATTTACAGTAACACGTCAAAGCCAGTAACCTAGGCCAAAGTAGGCCTGCAGCAACCAATTCCACAGGAGTGGGACTGAACCAGCTACCTAGGTCAGAGTGGTCCCGAGAAAGCTAGCTCCATGGGAGCAGAAGTGAATCCAGTCCAAAGACATTGGCAAACCAGGCCTGAGCCAGCAACCTGAGACAGAATAGACTTGAAACAAAGAACTCCACAGCAAATGCCCACCAAAATCCCAGCAAAATTTTTCACAGACCTTGAAAGAATGGTACTCAACTTCATATGAAAAAGCAAAAAACCCAGGATAGCCAAAACAATCCTGTGCAATAAAAGAACTTCTGGAGGTATCACAATTCCTGACTTCAAATTCTACTACAGAGCTACAGTACTGAAAACAGCCTGGTATTGGTATAAAAAGAGACAGGAGGACCAATGGAATCAAATTGAAGACCTAGATATCAATCCACACATCTTTCAATACCTGATTTTTGACAAAAAAGCAAAAAATATCAAATTGAAAAAAGAAAGCATATTTAACAAATGGTGCTGGCATAACTAGACACCAACATGTGGAATAATGAAAATAGATCCATATCTATCACCATGCACAAAACTCAAGTCCAAATGAATCAAAGATCTCAACATAAAGCCAACCACACTGAACTTTATAGAAGAGAAAGTGGGAAGTACACTTGAACACATTGGCACAGGAGACCACTTCCTAAATAACCCCAGTAGCAAAGACACTGAGAGAAACAATCAATAAATGGGACCTCCTGAAACTGAAAAGCTTCTGTAAAGTAAAGGACATTGTCAACAAGATAAAATGCCAGCCTACAGAATGGGAAAAGATCTTCACTGACCCCACATCAGACAGAGGTCTGATCTTCAAAATATACAAGGAACTCAAAAAAATGGTCATCAAAAGAACACATAATTCAATAAAAAAAAAATGGAGTACAGACCTAAACAGAGAACTCGCAGCAGAGGAATCTAAAATGGCTGAAAGACACTTAAGGAAATGCTCAACATCCTTAGTCATCAGAGAAATGCAAATCAAAACAACTCTGAGATTCCATCTTACACCTGTAAGAATGGCCAAGATCAAAAACACTGATAACAACTTATGCAGGAGAGTTTGTGGGGAAAAGGGAACACTTCGGCATTGCTGGTGGGAATGCAAGCTGGTACAGCCCCTTTAGATATCAGTGTGACGACTTCTCTGAAATTTAGGAAACAACCTGCCTCAAGACGCAGTAATACCAGTTTTGGGTATACACCCAAAGGATGCTCAATCATGCCACATGTGCTTACCTATGCTCATGGCAGCATTTTTTGTCATAGCCAGAACCTGAAAACAACCTAAACGCCCCTTGACAAAGATTGGATAAGGAAAATGTGGTATATTTACACAATTGAGTACTATACAGCGGAAAAAAATAACTACAAATGGATGGAGCTAGAAAACATTATTTTGAATGAGGTAACCCAGATCCAGAAAGACAATTATCACATGTACCCACTCATAAGTGGTTTTTAAACATAAAGCAAAGAAAATCAGCCCACAAATCACAATCCCAGAGAACTTAGACTACAATGAGAACCCTAAGAGAGACATACATAGATCTAATCTACATGGGAACTAGAAAAAGACAAGATCTCCTGAATAAATTGGGAGCATGGGGACCTTGGGAGAAGGTTGAAGTGGAGGGGAAAGGCAAGGAGGGGAGCAGAGAAAAATCAATAAAAGAAAAAAAAAAACTAACAATCTCAGAGGAAATCATACAAGTATTTCTTTGTGACCTTGAATTAAGAAACCGCAAAAACAAATGCCTCAAAATGAAATATGTTGATATCATATATATGGACAAGAATTAATATTCAGAAAATATAAACAGCTCCTATAACTAAACATAAATAATATTAATCTAATTTTAAAAACTGTCAAAGGCTGAGGCAATCTGGAAAAGGAAATACATAGATGGCCAAGAAGTAAAATATGCTAACCACAACTGGAAATCGGGGAGAAAGGTAAATTAAATACTCTAGGAGAAAGGACTTTATATCCAGTAGGACATCTTTAATCAAAGACTCATGAAGGCAAGTCTAACAAGGATATGCTAAAGTGGAACTTTCCAGTTTACCTAACAGGCACGTAAATGTACTTCTACTTTGGAAAAAAATTCGTAGTATTTTTAAGTGTGAATTTGCTACATAATCCAATATATCTCATTATCTAAGAAAGAAATTTAAAAAGCCTAAACAAAAACTCATACATGGCATCTTCAGAGAAGCACTGCTTATAGTAGTTTAGAAGCAACAAGAACCTTAACGTCCATCAATTTATCAACAGAGCAGTATCTATAAAATAGAACATCTTTTGATCATAAATAAATGAGGAATTGTTACATGCTACAAACCTTGAAAATATTATGTCAAGAAAAAGAGTACTTACACAAGAGTAGATATCATAAGCATTTATTTTTATGAGAAGTCAAGACTACAAGCAAGTCAGACAGGGAAGTAGATTGGTGTTGTTAAGACTGGAGGAGAAAAACTGGGGAAATGGGTGCAGGTTTGGGACAAGGTTTTGGAGTGAGATGATGGCAGTGTTGTTACTCGGGAAAATGTTATTTACTTATACACCTGAAAATGTCAGATTTTTATGTAAACATTATCTTAATGATTATTGACTATTTTATACATTGAGTTCCTAACTCTATTAAGCATGAAGGAATTATATTTTGAATTTTTGTCTTGTTTTGCATATTAATAATCACATCACTAATACTGTTACCAGGAATTTTCTGCTGTGCTCCTTTTCCCCCCCTACAGCTCCTAGCATATGAAGAATGCTCAATGTAAAAGCACTAAGTCAGAAAGGTCCAACTTCATAGGTCAGGCACCTCCCAGCTTCTTAATGTTCTCCCTTCTTAATTTTCTTCCTTTCCCTCAGATCATTTCTGAATCTCCCTCTCAGCACTTATTTAGGTATACTGTTGGCATAAGAATTACTGTCCAATGGGATTACTCTATACATATACTTCTACACAAGAGCATCATGATTAAGAAAAGGAATAATATTTCTTAAATGTCAAAAATTGTAACTAGTTTCAATATTCCTTAACATTTTCATAACCTAATCATTGCTTCTGGGCAGATTCCTATTCTAATAACTTTTGCCAATCATAACTGCATAAATAACCAACTGCTTCATTATTCTGGTTATTAACCTTTAACAAAAAGGAGCCCAAGATGGCTTATAGGAGAAGACTGGCTCACAGTGAAAGGCCAGGTCACTAAGCTTATAGAATACATCAATTCCAAAAGCGTCTGAAACAATAGCAGAAATAACAGAACAAGAACAGTGGTCTAAATAAGGTAATAGTTTCTAATGTCAATCTATGTTGGATTTCTGTGGTTTTACATTTCTGGTTTTGTGTGTGTGTGTGTGTAAACTCCAAGAGACACAAATGATTTGTTTGGTCGTAAGGTGTTTGTGACAGCGATTATGAATACAAAAAGTTTTTATTCTAGCTGCTACCATAGGCAGTAATATTTATAATAGATGAATGTCTAGTCACAGAATACAAATTTTATTCTGGAAAAAAAGCAAGTACAATTACAGAGACTATGGGTTAACGTCAGCATTTGACATTAAATACATGCCATGTGGCAGTGTGGTGTTTTGAAGAAAAATGGCCCCCACAGGCTTATAGGGAATGGCACTAGTAGGAGGTGTGGCCTTGTTGGAGTAGTGCCTTTTCTGGAAGAAGTACATCACTAAGAGGTGGGTTTTGAGGTCTCAAATGTTCAAAACAAGCCTAGTGTGAAATTTACTTCCTGCTGCCTGCCAATTGGGATATAGAACTCTTAGCTCCTTCTCCAGCACTATGTTTATCTGCAGACTGCCATGCTTCCGCCATGATAACGGACTAAACCTCTGAAATTGTCAGTCAGCCCCACGTGTATTTTGTAAGCAGCAGGATATAAAAATATACAGTCTTACCTTTAGTTTTTAAATCTTTCTTAGTTTTACAAGATTTGAAAATGACACATATTTCCTTTTCCCTAGCATAGTGAGACTTTAGCCCTGTACCCGGAGTGAGATATTAGGAAAATCTAAGTAAAAGTATTCTTCAATGAGGGAGGACTTACTTAACTGAATCTTGGTTATGCAACTGAAAAGGATGTACCAGATATAAGAGATGAAACCTGAGAAAAAGGTGTACAACAAACCATGAAACAAATAGGCATGCTGCAGTATGGCTAGAACTACGTAGAAGTGAGAAAAGCAACCAGTTACCACAGTGTGTACTGAAGAAAGAAGCCCTCACAAATGACCTACATCAGCAGCAACTGTATTGAGTAAGATCCCATTGAAATCTAAACAACTAAACCAATCAGGTGAGGAGGCTACAGAGAATGATCTCTTCCTGCAGCATAAAGACTTAACATGAAAATGAATCACAAAGAAAAGTAAAATGAAGCCTCTGAGTAGAATGAATATGGTGGCACACGAAACAGTAAAAACTCTGAGGTGGGGATACTAAAGACCAGACAAGATGGCCTAGCAGGCTGCCAAAATGAAAAGACACTGTAACTCGAACTCTCTCTCTGGTCCAGCAAAATCCACTGCCATCCCCCACCTTAGCCTCTACTCAGATGTTGGGAATACCACTTGATCTGGTACTGAGTATCTGCCTTCATACAGATAAAGTCAGGAGAAAAGATTGATCATTAAAGGAGAAACTAGGCAAAACAACCAAGATTGCTTTATTTCAGCCAGACACCATAGAAAAAGATTACAACTCCTCTGGGGACTTCAGAGAACCCACACACCACCCTCTTTCCCCAGGGGTGGTTCCACAGAAGAGGGAGTGAAGGCCAGGATTGAATCTCTACTTTTACTCCCTCCTCTGTGCTTATGATCATCACTAGAAGCTTCATGGGAAGAAAGAAGCTTCACTTCACTTAACATTAATAAGATATCCCTGTTTGCAAGAGTGGGATAGAAAGCTAACCGGAACTGAAAAAGTTTACTGTTCCAGAGGCAGAATGGAAGTCACCAGGAAAGCCTATGCCTTCATCAGGTGGGAATGGTATCTACAGGTGATTAAGCTTCCATCTCCACCCAGCAATAATGAGGTGCTTATTCCCATGTGCCAAAAAAATGTATATGAAGGACCCTGAACTTTCACTCCAATCTCAATGCAATGAAGCAGAACCTCTTCTTTCCCATTGGTGTGATATCAGAAAGGTATACTAAAAAAGAGGATTTAAATAGGACTATAACACAATATTTCAATTGTCTGTAACACAGTTGATCATATGCCATACCAAGAGCCAAGAAAATATCAATTCAATGAGAAAAGAAAATCAACAGATGTCAATACTGAAATAACTAAGATGTTAGAAAAGAATTTTATTGTTTCCTGCAAAGGACTTTAAACTGGTCATCCTGAAATGTTTCAATGTGTATGCTTCAAACAAATGAAAAATTAGAATGCTTCAGAAAAGAAACAGCAAATACAGAAGAATCAAAATGAAAATTAGAAACGGAAAATTATAATAATCAAAATAAAATGTCCTCTGCATGGACTCAATAGAATAAAAGACATAGGAAAATTAATGAAGTTGAAAATACAATACACCTCCTGAACAGCAGAGAAAAAAAACAGATGAAAAAAGAAAACAAACATAGCCTACAGGAACTATGACAACATAACAAAAGATTCACCTGAGTGCCACTCCAATAGCAGAAAAAGAGCACAAGGAAGAGGATGAAAGAACATTTAAAGATGTAACAGCTGAAAATTCATTCCTCCTTTCCAAAAGTTGAGCAGATCCTGAACAGAATTAACTTCTAAAAATCCATGTCAAGAAACATCACTGTCAAATTCTGAACGCAAAAGACAGAAGTTTGGGGAATGGATGTGGAGGAGGGGGGAAGAGGAGAAATAATCTTGAGAGCAAGGCGGAAGTCATACCCAATACAGGAAAAATGATAAATGACAAGGGTCTCATTATGAAATACAGACATTAGAAGACAGCAGCATGTCTTTTTCAGGTACTGAAAGGAAAGAACTGTCTGTCTAGATTTGGATATTCAGCAAATATATCCTTCTGACATGAATAAATCAAGGAATTCTCAAATGAAGGATACCTACAAGAATTCATTGTGATCTAATATAAAGGACCAAAGAGGGCTCTAAGCAATAAGGAAATGATAAAGGGCTGAATTTTAAAATATCATGTAGGAATGAAAAACAAAAAGAACCCAAGTCCAGACAGACAAAGATACTTGCTTTCTTGTCTTGAGTTTTGTAAATTATATGTGACAGACAAAACATGTAAAACTTTAACACTGAGAGATGAAAGAAACAACAAAAAACCTTAACAACCTTAGAGAGTAATGAACTACTATAGGGCAGAGAGACAAACAAAAGCAACTTATTTTTAAGTATATCTCATTTTTATTAATAAGGCAGATGGCTTTTATGTACTTGAAGGTTTTTAAATCACATTTTATTCCTTTACAACTGGGTGTGCACATGCATGTGTGTCTAAATACATATGTGTGCATGCCTGTGGGGGAGTGCATGGGTGGAATTAAGAGAACAACTTGTAGGAGTCAGCTCACTATTTCCACTTTGTGTATCCTGGGAACTGAACTCAGATCACCAGGGTTGGTAACGGGTCGCCTAACCAGCTGAGTCATCACAGCGACAGCTAAGAGAAGCACTCTAATAAACACTGCAGCCGCAAGGCAGATAGTCTCAGGGGCAAATAATCTTCCCCAAAAGGGCTAGGTGTTAATAACTAATACTCCCTTATAATACACCAGGCCTCAAAAAAATGGGTACTCAATATCCTTGTGCTGGCTGGCACATGTGAGTACCTACATTTCGAATAGTTTCATGGAAGGATGAGGATGGAGGCAATCCCACTGCATGTGGGGAGTAAGGCGTCATTACTGGGCTACTTCCTAGAGTGAAAAGTGAGAATCTTCTGTCTTCAAAAATTGAGAGAGGAGTTTTAAATGTACGTGTCAGTTCAACTGCCTGTTAAATCTTCTCTCTATTAGGTAGCAGGAGCCAGTAATAATTTAGGTAAAAACATGCATTTCCTAAAACATAGACAATCCCACAATTGTATGCCCAATGTTGACGATTCCTAAGAGATCAACAAAAGTGAAGTGCAAGGCCTACTAGTGGCCTAGCACTAAGTGACAGAAAGGTTACTCTCCCGCTAAGAATTGTTCTGGGTTGTGTTTTCTTATTAAAAAAATATTTAGATTACAAAATTAAAACAAATAAAAGCAACACTGCATAATTTAGCTGTCATTCTCTACCAAATTACTTATAACTGTAGCCATAAAATGATAATAATTTGCCATATGTGCAGCTGCAAAGCTAAGAAAAGCACTGGTCAGTACAACACAAAATGTGAACTTACTACCCCCCCTACTGTCCATGAAACTGAATTGTAATAAAATAAAGCTTTATTTCTCCAATAAGACATGAAACATGAAAAGAGTTCTGTTATGACACTGCTTTAGAATACACAAATTTGTTAAAGTGCATGTGACGAACTAATGTGAGTATCACAGTGACAGACATGAGGTACAGGTGGAAAACTACAACATAATGCAAAATTGGTAAGACACAAAATGTGTGCCCTGAGCCTCAAGCCTCACACATCTGCCAGCTCCCACTGTTCACTTGTGTGTCAACACACACACACAAACACACACACACACACACACACACACACACACACACACACACACACACACTACAGGTTTCTACATAGTTTCATTAACCTCCCTCTACTATTACCTACATAAGTTTTGTGTAATCCTTTCAGTGTTTTCAAAGTAGGGTGCTACAAGTAAAGCACCCTACTTATTATAGCATTTAACATGACACAGAGGAAGAAACATGAGAATGCCTCACTGAGGTACCAAGCCATGTGGCTAAGCATAAATAAGAATTATGGGTTAATTTAGGATGTAAGAGCTAGTTAATAATAAGCCTAAGCTAATAGATCAACCAGCTTATAATTAATATAAGCCTCTGTGTGTTTTGTTGGGCCTGAAAAGCTGCAGGACTCGGGAGGACAGAAACTTCCATCTACAAATATGTGCAAAACTGCACTGCCAATTTTATTAAGTTTATTTTTTCACTTTTTAAGAGGTTTTATTAGTAATTTTTGAGTCTTGTGGCCCTAAACTCACTTGCCTAAGTATCTTGTGTTGTCTTACCACACAATTTTGCATTATATAATTATTTTCAGAAATCCCTGTGTGTGTGCATGCTTATAGAAGAACTGACTGTGTAACAAAATTTAATTACATCTATCCAATTGATACATGGGAATAAAACACTTATAAATATCAAAATCATATAAATTTTTGGATATAGTATCATTATATAGCCTATTTTAACCTCAAATTTTCAATCTTCCACCTTTAGACTCCCAAGTATTGAGATTCAGGTGTGACTAGCCCAGCTAGCTTAAAATGTTTTATGTGTCTATTTCTTTTATCACCATTTCCCTATTGTCTCCATTTAAATAGGCTCTTTCCTAAGTTACAGATCTTCACATGAATTTAGGAGTAAATATTTATCTGTGTGCATAAACTAGAATAAAACACACACTCAAGTTTCTTTTTTTTAAAAAAAAATGTTGTTTTTCCAATTCACTATTTCCCATTCAATATCCTATTGACTATGGCATATGGTCCTGTTCTAATTTTACTATGAAGACCTCTTCAGATGTGAAGTAAAGGCCTGAAATGAGTAAAAGTTTCTGCTAAACAAAAAATAGGATCTTTTAAATTAAAATACCTGAAGTAAGTTTCTCTGGTATATAAAAAATAAGTGCCATCTACAACAGTATTAATAACTTCTATACTATGCACAGTTGAAGTAATAAGTAAAGAAGAAATACTGTGGAGACAGGGTGAAATGACATATCTGGTCTCACAAATATGGATATGAAGAATGGGCAGTGTATCAGAATGAGGAAAGTATGGTTGTAAAGATCCTGAAAAAGAAGAGAGACCTGGGTGTGCATCCAGCTTCTTTTGACAGCTTCCATGTCACTTTGCTCACAATACCAAATCTCGTAAATTTTCTTAAAATCAAGGATAAAAGGCCTGCCTGCTCTAGGGATGAGAAAATATAAAGTGGTCCCACTAAGCCTATTCATAAAGGAACTCAAATATTACCTGTGGTGATTTGATTGAAAATGAGACCCTAATTAAATGCTTCCTTATATAAAAATAAAGAATTTTTCCTTGTCTTGTATATGCCATTCAAAATAAAAGACAAGAATGTGATATTAAAAGAGAGAATGGAGTTTAAAAGAAAATACAATCCAAACATATGTTTTCACAAATAAAAATACAGTATCTCATACGCTTTTCATTTTTCCTAAAAAGGAAAAAAATTCATTGAGGCAAAAGGGAATTCAAGATAACCTTTCAGATATGACAATACTTAATTTAGCTAACGGCTTTTTTCACATGACTTCCTAACTAGTCAGCTTTCACAACTGCCCATTTGCCTATCGACGTCTACTTCAACATTAGTAATTTGCCTGCACTGGGTGACACTTCCATTTTATCAACTTGTTGGAAAAAGAAAAATTATTTTTCAGAAAGAAGAGATTCTAAAAGTGAGTGGGTATCACTAGGTATTATGAAATCAAAAGATGGGGTCAGAGTATATTTTGGCAGCTGCTTTGAGAGGTCATCGGTGTGCACACTAAGCAGTAGGAAGACTAGTGAGAGGCACCAGTTTAAACCACTATAGAAAGCAACTTCATCACTGAAGTCATAATTTTTATAGAGCATGAGACTGGAAAGCATGTTTTAAAAATTAGTTATTTTTTGGTTTTTCAATATTTTAGAACATAATGTATATATTTGGATAGTAAAGTGTAGTGATATTTTGTGTTTAACAAATAAAACTTGCATGAAGATCAGAGTGTAGAGTTAAGGCCAGGCAGTGGTGGCACACACCTTTAATCCCAGGACTCAGAAGACAGAGGCAGAGGGATCTCTTAGTTTAAGGCCACCTTGGGCTACACAAGACTGAATTGTCTAAAAGAGAAACAGAGCGCACACAAAGGTGACCCCAGTAGTTGAGATCCCATGCCTTTAATCCCTGTACTAGGTAGGTGGAGACAAGAGTGGTATAGCTGGGGAGAGAGAATACAAGGCGAGAGGAGATCAGAACTCAGTGACGTCTTGGGTTTGGTGGAGACAGTTTCAGTCTAAGGAGAGGATCGCAGCTTCAGTCTGAATATTAGTGGCGGTAAAAGGTCTCTCTAGTGGCTCTGTGTACTGCTTCTCTGATCCTTGAGCTCTCACCCTCTGACTCCTGGTTTTATTTTTTAAGACCAATTAGAATTCGTGCAACAGTAAAGTATAGAAATGCTCAAATATTTCTTTTTCAAAAGATGTCTGGAGTAAATTAAATGTGGCTACATATTAATTTCTTAGAGAGCATATTTTCTTATGGATATCTATGTGCAATATAAGATAATTTCAACATACAAAGGCAGACATTGGCATAGTATAAACCCACTGATCATATCAATAAATGCAGGAAAACATTTGATAAAATTCAATGTCTTTATAAACCCTTATTAATCCAGCAAAGAACAAGGTCATATATGGAAAGTCCATAGTTAACTCACATTTCACAGCAAAAAGTTGAAGGATTTTCATCAAAGATCAGGACAAAGCAAGGATGCTTACTCCCAGCACTCTAACTACATAATTGCCAAAGCAATTAGACAAGGAAAAAAGGTTAAAAAAGGGGAAAGAAGTAAAATTATCTCTATTAACGGCATAGACTTATAGACATAATCTAAAGGCTCCACCAAAAAACCCCATCAAAAGTCCGTTATTCTTGGGGAAAAAAAACTGCTAAAATTTGCATGGAACTACAAAAGAACTCAAACAGCAAAAAGGAAACCTGTGCAAAAAATTGACAAAACTGGAGGCATTAATCTATACCACTTCAAAATTATTACCAAATTATAACCAGAACCAATTTAGTACTATCATAAAAAGACTCACTGACACCATCAACTCAAACTGGCTTGGAGATTTAAGTCTAAGACCCAAATCTATAAAACTAGGTGAAAGTATCAGGAAATGCTCCATTGTATTGGTCCCAGCTGATTACCTGAACACAATTCCAAAAGCAGTTAGGAAAAGTTAAAATACATAAGTCAGACTGCATCAAATTAAAATCCTTATTTATAGTAAAGAAAACAATGAAGAAATCAAGAAGATATCTGTGGGACAACAATCTGATAAAAGGCTAATAGGTAAAAGTCACAAGCGAGAAGACAAAGAGACGTTTCTCTATAGAGGATTCACAAATGGCTAACAGATACATGAAAAAGTGTTTCATCACTGAGCATCAGAAAAATGCTAATTAAAACCACAAAGAAGCACCCCCTCATATCTGTTAGAGTGGCTTCTGTCCAAAAGAACAGATGAGGCAAGCATTTAATTCCAGCACAAGGAAGGCTGAGGGAGGAGGACTGGTATTCGAGGACAGTTTGGCAAACACACTAAGTTCAAAGGTCGCCAAGCCTACATGGTGAGACCTTGTCTCAAAAATTAAAAAAAAAAAAAAAAAAGAACGAAAGATGTCCAGGACTGATGATGCTGTGTAGAAAAGGTAACCCCATGAACTGCTCTGGAAATATAAATTATTAATACAGCTATTAGAGCAAGCAGTAGGAAGTTCTTCAAAAAGCTAAAAAGGGGATTAATGTATTATCCAGAAATCCCATTTTTGTACATATAAAATGTCTTAAATCAGTATGTGCAAGAAATACAGACCTGCACTCTCATATTCAGCACAGAACTATTCACAATACCTAAGATATGGAAGTAGTACAATATCTAAAGAAAATGTAATCTATATTCCGTAAGAGAATTCTAGTTAGCCTTAAGAAGAAAATTCTGGGGGCCTGGAGAGATGGCTCAGAGGTTAAGAGCATTGCCTGCTCTTCCAAAGGTCCTGAGTTCAATTCCCAGCAACCACATGGTGGCTCACAACCATCTGTAATGGGGTCTGGTGCCTTCTTCTGGCATGCACACAGACAGAATATTGTATAAATAAATAAATATTTAACAAAAAACAGAAAAACAAAACAAAAACTAAAAAACAAATAAAAATAAAAATTAAAAAAAAGAAAATTCTGATGTTTGCAACATGAACAGACCTAGATACTACATAAAATAAGCAAGGCATGCATGTGCGTACATGTACATGCACACACACATACAGTCACCTACCAAACTCACAGCAGAGACTAAAATGAAGGTTACCATGGACTGGAGCAGAGGTTGTTGATCAGTAAAAGAAGAACTTTAGAGATGTAGCGAGAGAAGTAATACCACACTGTACTTTAGAGTTACTAAGAGATTCCAAATGCTTTAACCACAAAGGACAAATATATAAGGAAATAGATTGTTTAATCAATGTGACATCCCACAATGTAGACATATCAAAATGCTATACTGTACCCAATATACAGATATACAATTCTTATTTGTCAATTAAAAGTTACAGAACAGAAATCCCAACAACTCACACTTATGTGATATATTTCAGTAGTTATTTAAACATTCAAAAAACCCTGAGAGCTAACATTTTCTTCCTCAATTACATGTAAATGTGCCAAACTCGGACTTTTGGTTATAATAAAGTAAAACACATAGAAAAAAGATATAATGATGACATCTTCATAAGATTAATCTGAAAGGACTATTTATCAAATTTTATAGAAAACAATTATACTTCTCATTACTGCATGCATATTATGATAAAATTTAAAATGCCAAGAACCCACAATCTGTTGATGACCCCTGTGACCAAATTATGAGTGACACCTAGTACAGACATAAAACACACCACAGTACTTGAAGCACAAAGGTGAATCCACATTCAGTACTTTTCCAGACTCATGAGAAAGTGGCATTTGAAACTAGGTTTAGGGCCCAGTGATGGTGGCCCATGCCTTTAATCCCAGCACTCAGGAGGCAGAGGCAGGCAGATCTCTGTGAGTTCAAGGCCAACCTGACCTATAAGAGCTAGTTCCAGGACAGGCTCCAAAGCTACAGACAAACCATGTCTCAATCAATCAATCAATAAAATAAAGAAAAAAAACTAGGTTCAGAACTACTATGATCTACTAATTCTGCAGCCAGGGGACCAGTGAAAAACACAAAGCTATTGTTTTGTGGTTTTGTTTTTATCCAAGAGCAAATTCCTCAGGCCAGCCAACAGAGGTACACACCCGCACTTACTACTGAATTTTTTTCCTTTCATGGTAATTATAGTAATCAGAAAAATACCTAAATAAGACTGCCTTTTCTAATGTAAAAGTGAAGGATGGATTATTGGAAATGTTTATGGTCAATGGGTGACTAATGCAGTATGTTCCATAAAGGCAATAAGAACAATATAAGCTCTTTGTCAGTAAAAACATTCTCTTTTTTTTGTTTGTTTGTTTTTTGGTGTTTTGAGACAGGGTTTCTCTGTACCTTTGGAGCCTGTCCCAGAACTACCTCTTGTAGACCAAGCTGGTCTCGAACTCACAGAGATCCACCTGCCTCTGCCTCCCAAGTGCTGGGATTAAAGGCGTGTGCCACCGCCGTCCAGCAAAACTTACTTCTTTTGTTTACATTTTACATTTTCATTCTGCTCTCTTGAAAATATAAAAATAAACTAATAAAAAATACAGAAAAGTTAATTATGTATGGTTTTAAACCAGTGGCTCTCAACCTCTGGGCTGTGACCCCTTTGGGGAGGTCACATATCAGATATTTACATTATGATTCATAAAAGTAGCAAAGTTACAGTTATGACGAAGCAAGGAAAAAGTTTTATGGTTGGGTTCACCATAACATGAGTAACTGTATTAAAGAGTTGCAGCATTAAGGTTGAGAATTACTTGTTTAAACCTTTTATAACTAATTTTATATAATTATATATATATAAGTCCATATATTTTCTATGGACTATATTATGCAAAGTGGGATTCCAAGAGCAAAAATATTCTTTTAAGGAATATGAGAAAGTAAAATAAAACAGTAAATATTAAAACATAACAATTTTTTAAATTGTTAAGCTTGGTAGTTTAAAAATATTTACACCTCAACATACATTCCGTCTAAAGTCTCAGGTCACTGTAAATTGATATATTACAGGTGACTTTTATTTCTGGTATAAAATAAAAGCCACAGAGAAGATTAATTTACACATATATAAAGAGAAAAAATGTCTACAAATACTGTAGCAAATGACCTTAGAGGAAGGCAAACTAGATTCATATGTGTTCTCACTAGCACAAAGAAATCAGCAGTCCCAGGACTGTTCACAAATCCAGGTCCTAAGGTAGGATGGAGCTCAGTGGTGGAGGACTTGTCTAGCCAGTTCCATGTTCCATCATTATCACTATAAAGCAATCAATAAAAGGCAATTCTATCTCAAAGACTTCTCTTTTGTTGGTGGCAGCCGCTGCTTATTTGTTTCCTTTTCATTAGACTAGTGTTGGATAAAAGCAGAAGACAGCATCAGGAACAGTCCTAGTGACCATCACAACCTTGGAATGCACATTATCAATGGAGCAACATGCTAATGGCTCAACAGAAGCTGACAACTATATAGGTTCCTAAGATTACAAAGATTTTTTTTTTTTAAAAAAATTGTTCTAGGGATGGACCCAGTGTTTCATGAATGTTAGGCAGGCACTCTACCACTGAGCTACAATTCCAGCCCTTAATAAAATCACTGTCTACTGCTATCAAATTGTTATAGCAGCAACACTATGTAATATATTCAGATTTGGTGTGGATGCTACACTCTTCATTTATCTTGAACAGAAAATTAACTAAGGCAAAAGATGAGAGGTTACTGCTTGTACCTGACCGACGGGTAGGGTAAAAAAGTAGATCCTGACACTAGATAAATGAGCATGGGTAGAGGCCCATTTTTCTGAACACTACAAAATCAAAGCATTGGTATGCACTCTTTAACACATTTGCACTGCCTATTAAAAAGCATACTCCTATCCACTTGTATATTAATATCCTTATTTGAAAAAAATATTTTAAAAGCCTGTTACTATACTCAAAATTTAAAGGGCAGTTCTGCACATAAAACATTTCTTTTCTACCTGACTTGCCTGCTTATAGGATACATGTCACTAGAGTGTGGGAGGGTTCACTCTGTGGAAATGTCAGAAGTCTCAGGAGACTGTTCCTCCCTCACCAAACATGACAGAGATCAAGACAATCTACAGTCCATGATTTTAGGGACCAACAGTAAAGTTGAGGTCACAGCTAATGAGCTGAAGTATTTGCAAGCCCTCTCAGGAGAGACTGAACCCAGAAAATGTGGCCATAAAAGGAAGGTAAGAAAACAGCTGAAATTTGTAACAACTTTTAAAGCTTATCATGAACTAGTGTGATATGTAAGCACTTGTGAGAAGAAGCATATGCACACACGCACTAGATCTTTGTCATAATTCTCTAATAGGGGCTCCTACAGCAAGAGACCTGAGGAAGTCCTTCTCATTGGTACCTACTGGAAGCTGCTAACAGTGTTGGGAAATACATTCTACCATCTGTCTTAGTTCAGACTCCTAAGGAGGGAGAAAGTCATGACCAAGAACTGATTCTGCACAGTTCTGGCAGCTGGATGTCTGAGCGCAGAGGTACCTTGGTCAGGACCCTCTTCTGAGCTGAAGACTGTATGTTTACAAGGCAGAAAGAACCAGAGTGCTTTGGGAAGTGTGCTTTATAAATTCACTAGTCCCATTCATGAGCACTCTACCTCTAAGCTACAGCTCCAGTCCTTCTTCTCACCTCTTAGCATTAGGGTTTCAAAATATTTGGAGGGGGGCATAGACTATCACTCCATAACACTTGCGAGAGACCAGAATCACTAAGAAAATGCTCTTAGTATCGAAGGACCCCACAACTAGGTGAATTAACAGTCTGGAACATCGACAGAAACAGGAGGCCAAAAAAAGACCTCAACTCACTTCAACTATTGATTGAGATGGCTCAACTTTGTACTAAATGTCTGTTGGGAAAAGACTATTTCTAGCACAGACATGATTGACTGCAATGGTAACTACATGCCTGCCTATTCTACCTACCCCTAGCTAGTACTTGGTGTGGGGCAGGTAGACAACTATCAGTGTGTGAATGGAGAAGGGACTTCAGAAGGAAAGAGTTGCTTACAATGAACTTATTGTTTACTTAGGTAATATTATATCCTTCTGGAGTCTTTGATGGAGTTGAAGAATTTAAAAATTTATATATTGGAGAATTTATATTATATAACTGTAATTCTTGATTGATACCTGCTTTGTTATATGTAATTTTACTATGTTAAAGTTAAAGCCTTCCTTTTTGTTTAAACAGAAAAGTGAAAATGGTGTGAAATGTCCTTCTGTCTATGTGTTGCTTTTATTGGTTAATGAATTAAGAAATTGGCTTGGCCCATAGCATGGGAGGAGAAGGATGGGGTGAGAGAGTAGCCAAGGAGGCACAGGAGATAGACGCTGGTGGGAACTTTACCGGGTATGCCACAGCCACATGGTGATATGCAGATTAATAGAAATGGGTTAGATTAATTAAGAGTTGGCCAGTAAGAAGCTGGGGCTAATGGGCCAAGTAGTGATTTAATTAATACAGTTTCTGTGTGGTTATTTTGGGTCTAAGCTATCTGGGATGCTGGGAATCAACAAGCAGCGTTCTCCAACAAGTACTCCCTTCCTTCGTCTATGTACTGTCTCTGATGCTGCTCACCCTTTGGTATCTTCCTCATGGAGAGAAATGATGCACTAGAAAGCTACTTCCTCATATCTAAACATAACAAAAGCGTTATACTATAAGTCAACAGCCAACATCAAATTAAATGGAAAGAAACTCAAAGTGATTCTACTAAAATCAGAAACATGACAAGGCTGTTCACTCTCTCAATATCTCTTCAACATAGTTCTTGAAATTCTGACTACAGCAATAAGACAACAAAAGGAAAACAAGGGGGTTCAAATTGGAAAGGAAGAAGTCATATTTTTTTTGTTATTTGCAGATGATGTGATAGCATATAAAAGTGACCTCAAAAACTCTACCAGGGAACTCCTACAGTTGATAAATACCTTCAGTAATGTGGCAGGATACAAAATCAACTAAAAAAAATCAGTAGATCTCCTATATCTAAATGATAAAGAAGCTGAGAAAGAAATTGAAGAAATATCACCCTTCACAGCAGGTACAAATAACGTAAAATATCTTGGGGCTAACACTAACCAAAAAGTGGAAGACCTATTCGACAAGAACTTTTAAGGCTTTAAAGAAAGAAATGGAAAAATATACCAGAAAATGGAAAGATCTCTCATACTCTTGGATAGATATGATCAACATAAAACAAATGGCAAGTCTATCAAAACCGATCTACAGATTCAATGCAATCTCCATCAAAATCCCAACACAATTCTTCACAGACCTTGAAAGAACAATAATCAACTTCATATGGAAAAACAAAAAAACCCAGGATAGCCAAAGGAACCCTTTACAATAAAGGAACTTCTGGAGGCATCACCATCCCTGACATCAAGCTCTATTATAGAGCAACAGTAATGAAAACAGATTGGTACTGGCAAAAAAAAAAACAGAGAGGTGGACCAATGGAAGCGAATCGAAAGCCTGGATATTAATCCACAAACCTATGAACACCTGATTTTTAACAAAGAAACTAAAATAATACAATGGACAAAAGAAAGCATCTTCAACAAATGGTGCTGACATAACTGGATGTCAACATGTAGAAGAATGAAAATAGATCCACATCTATCACCATGCACAAAACTCAAGTCCAAATGGATTAAAGACCTCAATATAAATTGGACCACATTGAACCTGATAGAAGAGAAAGTAGGAAATAGCCTTCAATGCATGGACACAGGAAACTCCTTCCTAAATATACACCCAGTAGCACAGACACTGAGAGCAAAAATAAATAAATGGGACCTCCTGAAACTGAAAAGCTTCTGTAAAGCAATGGACTGAGTCAATAAGACAAAAAGGCAGTCTACTGAATGGGAAAAGACCTTCACCAACCCCACATCAAATAACTGATCTCCAAAATATATAAAGAACTTAAGAAATTAGACATCAAAATTCGAAATAATCCAATTAAAATGGTGTACAGAACTAAATAGAGAATTCTCAAAGAAGAATCTCAAATGGCAGAAAAACACTTAAGGAAATGTTCAACATTCTTAGCCATCAGGGAAATGCAAATCAAAACAACTCCGAGATACCATTATACACCTGTCAGAATGGCTAAGATCAAAAATACCAATAATAGCTTATGCTGAAGAGGATGTGGAGTAAGGGGGAGGGACATTCATCCTTTGCTGGTGGGAATGCAAATTTGTATAATAATCACTTTGTAAATCAGTACGGGGGTTTCCCAGAAAATTGGGAATCAACCTACCTCAGGATCCAGCACATACCCAAAAGATGCTCAATCATATTACAAAGAAATTTGTTCAACTATGTTCATAGCAGCATTATTTGTAACAGCCAGAACCTGGAAACAACTTAGATGCCCCTCAACTGAAGAACTGATAAAGAAAATGTAGCACATTTACAAATTAGAGTACTACACAGCAGTAAAAAACAATGACGTCTTGAATTTTGCATGCAAATGGATGGAACTAGAAAACACTATCCTGAGTGAGATAACACAGACCCAAAAAGATGAATATGGTATGTACTCACTCATAAATGGATACTAACTATAAACAAAGAATATTGAGCCTATAGTTCTTGATCCTAGAGAAGCTAAGTTATAAGGTCAACCCTAAGAAAAACATATATAGATCAACCTGGAAAGTAGAAATAGATAAGATTGTCTGACAAAATTGAGAGCATGGGAGTGGGGGGACAAGGGAGAGATCAAGAGGAAGAGGAGAAAAGAAAGGTAGGGGCGAAGAGAACTTGAGGGAATGGGATAGTCGAGACAGAAGATAGACAGATGAGAGTAAGGAAAGAGATATCTTAATCGAGGGAGCCATTTTAAGGGCTTAGCAAGAAACTTAGCTCTAGAGAAATTCCCAGGAATTCACAAGGATGACCCCAGCTAAGACCCTTAGCAATAAAGGAGAGGGTGCCTGAACTGGCCTTGCCATGTAGTAAGACTGATTAATAACTTAAATATCACCACAGAACCTTCATCCAGCAACTGATGGAAACAGGCAGAGACCCACATCAGAGCACTAGACTGAGCTCCCATAGTCCAGTTGAAGAGTGGGAGGATGAGAATATGAGCAAAGAGGTCAAGACCATGATGGGTTCACCCACTGAAACCGTCTACAGTTATCCACTGTAACAGAACTAATGGGAGCTGACCAATACCAGCCAGACTGGAAAGGAACAAGTATAGGACTAAACTAGTCCCTCTGAATGTGGTTAACAGTTGCATGGCTGGGGTAGACTGAGGGGCCACTGGCAGTGGCACCAGGATTTATCCCTACTGCTTGTATTGGCTTTTTGGGAACCTAGTCTCTTTGGATGGATACCTTGTTCAGCCTAGATATAGTAGGGAGGGCCTTGGACCTTCCCCAAAGCAATGTGCCTTACCCTCTCTGAAGAGTAGATGGGGGCGGGATGGAGGGACATGTGGAGATAATGGGAGGAGGAGGAGGAGTGGGAACTTGGATTGGTATGAATTATGAAAAAAGATAGTTTTCTTTAAAAAAAATATAAAATAAAGTTCCTGAACAATAAATTCATTCATTTTTGTTTTGAAATTAAAATATGATTATATAATTTTCCTATTTTCTTTCTTCTCTCCAGGCCTCCCATATGCCTGTGCTCTCAAATTCATAACCTGTTTTTCTTTCTTGTTTCTTGTTTTACACACACACACACACACACACACACACACACACACACTACTCCATATATAAAACTGTACAGTCTCTATGGTTATCTGTAATATATATAATTTAAGAGTTGACCACTTGGTATGAGATCACTTGAGAAGTGTCTACTGCTCTCAGCATAACTTAGTTGTCTTTAGTTCTTTGTCTATGGTTGGGCCTCTGGTATAGGATATTATTTAAGCTGTGTTACATTTTTTATTGCTGTGGAATATTAGTTTAATGATGCAAAGATATGCTGCATTCCTTTATGTTAATTTACTTAACTCTGTGAAGCTGTGTTACTTTGCCTGTCTAAAATACATGATTGTAGAAATAAAGAGCTGAACGGCCAATAACAAGGCAGGAGAAAGAATAGGCAGGGCTGGCAGGCAGAGAGAATAACTAGAAGAAAAACTCTGGGAGGAGAGAAGACAGAGTAAGAGAGAACAAGGAAAGGAGGGGTCAGTCATCCAGCTACACAACAAGCCATGGGGTAAAAATGAAAGAAAAGTTATACAGAAATAGAGAAAGGTAAAATCCCAGAGGAAAAGAACCAACAGGTCAATTTAAGTTAAGAAAAGCTGGCTGGAAAGAAGCCAAGCTAAGGCTAGGAATTCATAACTAAGAATAAGGCTCCATGTATTTATTTGGGAGCTGGGTGGTAGACTATCCTGGAAAATAGCCAAACAGTAAAAAAAAAAAAAAAAAAAAAAAAAAAAAACAACAACAACAACAAAAAACAACCAAAAAAAAAAAAACAGGCTTCCATGAATTTATTTCATTTTTTTAATCTGTCTTCAAAATGGCACCAGAAAGAGTCTTTAAAACACAAATCAGATCATTATCTACCTTCAACAGTAAAAACTCACCAAACCCTTCCTGCACCAGCAACCTCATATTTCCCAGGTCAGTCCTCATACTTCTGCTGCTGAAGACATTCATTAACTTTGGGTTTGGCTGATGCTCCAGCACCACTGTCTTCCAATTTGCTCTTGCAACTTTCATCACCACTGCAACCAAGCCTTGCATCAAACCAAACTGAAGTTCCTGATCACATTATTACAGCTCTAGCAACAGAACTGTGATGATGTAAATGTTCTATACATCTCCTACACAGCAGTAAGTAGATGAACATGCATAAAACACAGAAGTAGAAAAAAACAGCAAGTGTGACCAAAAAACTGAAATCTCTATTTTATTGTGTCCTAATTCAACTTGTCATCTGGATAATAAATGGTACAAATCAATGCTGTTTCTATTAATTCTGGTATATGTCCCTCTGTCCAAAAGTATGTGTTTGAAACTACTATAAATTAAATTCTTTACAGATAGTTGGTTATGCAAGCTACCTGTTTCTTCTAGAATAAACTTTACCTGTTTACACCTATTTACTACTTTCATCAATGCTACAAGATTTTCATGTATAAAGTTATGTATGTTTATAATCACCTCTTACAGGTTTAATATTTGTAGAATATGTAGAAATCTGGCCTCTATCTTTTCTGAATTGATAAGTTATCATCTTTTTTGAGCACTATTATTAGTACCAATAGAGTTTCAATATTTTTAAGTAGCCATGTTAATTTTCTCTATTGCTTTCCTGTGTTAAAATTTCATAGTTGACATTTATTATATTTTCTCTATAAGTTTCTGGTTTCTTCATCACAGAGAGCTTTCTGTGATAATATTGTTGTCAAAAACATCTACTACTCAAAATCAGCACATGGATTCCACGCCTCACTAACGGACAAACCAAGTTATTAGAAAGGTGGGTCAATGGGTTTGAACAGACGTAAAGTATCACATCTTACAGAAAGTGAAAGAAACAGATATCAGACATGATCTACTGAAGAACTGTATAGAAGTAGACTAACAGCACAGATAAAGTCAATAAAGGGAGTGGTAAGAATACAAAGAAGAACCTAAGAATTGTAAAAAAGGTGAACTCCCCACTAAGGTCTTGACCTTGAACAAAGGACTAACTCTCTGTTGTAATTCACTGAAAGTAAAAGCAATTAAGATTCATAAGATAGGGAAACATAATTCAACTTTTGCTAGGTTCCATTAACAAGAAGCAGCACAATATTAACTCAAAGCACATTTTTATAATTGAAGAGCAGCTACTGAATATGCAAAGAAGTAAAGCTAAAGTTTCAATACCTAAATCAAAAACAACACATTACACATCTGTTACCCCAAGGAGGCAGTAAAAGAATCTAAAAAAAGAAAAAGAAAAAAAAAACAGAAATGGCATAAACAAACCAACAGAACAATAGAAGGCCGAAACTTAACTTTGTCAATAACAGATTAAGAATCCACAATTAGAAGATGACTGGAGACATGGCTTGGTAGTTAAGAGCACTGACTATTCTTCTATAAGAGCCAGGTTCAGTTGCCAGCACTCGCATGGTCACTCACTGCCTCGTCTTAAACCCAACTTCCGATGATCTGACACTGTCTTCTGACTTCCACAGGTAATACGTCCATGTATGCATACCCACACATACAAATTAAGCAATATTAAATCTTTGGAAAAAGAAACAAGGGGCAGGAGAGATGATTCAGTGGTAAAGAGCACGAATGCCCTTCCAGAGGTCCTGAGTTCAATTCCCGGCAACCACATGGCTCAAATCATCTATAATATGATCTAATGGCCTCTTCTGACACGTAGGCATACATGCAGAGAATTCATACATAAAATACAAGTAAATTTAAAAAGGAAACAAATAACTACATTTTAAAATAATGTGTATAAAAGAAATAAAAATATCTTTAAATGCACTGTGATACAGCTTTTGGAACACAGTCAACAGACAACTTGAATAAGCATTTTTAGTTTTAGGTGTTTGTAAGAAATAATGCAAAGCTTAGGAAAAATGGTCTGTTTGAATCTCCAGGTTTTAGAAACAGAGGAACAAACTAATTCACACATAAGTAAAAGGAAAGAAAGAAACAATAGTAAGAATCATGAAAATTAATTAAAGCAGCCAAAATGGAAAATTAAGAAGGCCAAAGATGACTTTCTAGAAAAAACTAAAATTAATAAACCACGGGAAAAAAAAAGGGAAAAGGTACAAGGCACAAAAGAAAAAAATATTATAATGGGTGTAAAACAAAAAAAGAAAATTCCAGCTTCCTGTAATGTGAAGTAGTTTGTATTGAACCAACTCTTGAATAGATGACAACTTTAAGAACTCCGTGTGTGTGTGTGTGTGCGTGTGTGTGTGTGTGTGCGTGTGTGTGTGTGTACTCGCGCGCATGTGGTGTGTGTCTGTGAGAGTATTTAGAAAATAAAAGGAGAAAATACTGAGTAAATTTCCATTTTCTACAGCTTTTTATCTGAAAGTACACCTAACTCACTCTTGAACAAAACAAAGCTCAGATAGGTCTTATTTGTTGTTAAAAACAAAAACTAGAAGAATAATAACAGTGGAAACTGAGGAGGCATACTACAGGGAGGAAAAGGTAGTACATAATCCCATACATGAAGTTGTCTAAGTCTCTGGCTGACGTGAATTACACGTGCATAGAGAAGTCTCCAGGATGGAATGAATTGATTATAAATTCTAGCTATAGCCCAGTCTCAGAAAACAGAGGTTGGTGTCTGGGTTTAGTTGAGAGAAAATAAAATTTAAAATTCTTCAGAGTAACACAATAGAAAGCAAATTGTGTACAATGTATCATTCATAATATGGAAGAGAGATGTAAAATTCTAAAAAAAAAAAAAAAATGTGGCCCATGATGGCAATCAATGGAGACCAACCCTAAAATAACTTAGATGCTGGGGCTGATACAAGAGCAATTTAAAAGAGTCATTAAAACAATGTTCAATAATGAAAGAACAAGGAATTCAGCACAGAAGAAAAACTATAAAGTAAAATGTGTTATCAAACTTCATATTTAAATATTTTACTTGGAAAGGTTGGTGTGGGAGAATTGTCTGTATTCTGTCAGTCATGTTTTAAATAAATTCTGATTGGTCAGGCAGGAGTTGTAGGCGGGAAAACCAGACAGGAAGTGGAAATGATGCAAGGAGAGCAGGAGAATTCTGGGGAGGAGGAAGTTGATTCCTCCTTCTCCTCTCCAGATCACTGAAGCAGCAGGATATGATCTGCCAGCTGAAAAAGGTACTGAGCCATATGGCTAACATAGATAAGAACAATGGGTTAATATAAGTTACAAGAACTAATAAGAAGCCTGACCTAATGGGCCAATAAGTTTTATAACTTATGGAGATCTCTGTGAGATCTTATTTGGGGCTAAACAGCTGTGGGAACTGGGCAGGACAGAAAACACAAACAATCAGCCCCCCCCCCATGTTACAGAATGGCACTCAAATAAGCCAGTCCTCATGCTACAAAAGGTAGTATTGTAAATGGTATTTTTAAATTTCATTAAAAAAAATCTTTTTCTGGTATAGCAAAGTGAACCCATATACAGCCTGTGTGGACTAGGCAAACATTCTACCACTGAGATCACATCCCCAGCTCTGGTTCTATTTTCAAATTTTTCCTCTATTTTTATTGATATATATAAAATTTTTACATAGGACTAGATTTTATAATGTCATTTCCCTAGCAGAATATAGTATAATTGGGAGTATACTGTATTCCATCTTAGTTACTATTCTATTGCTTGGATGAAACACAATAATCAAGGAAACTTATAAAAGGAAGCACTTAACTGAGGGCATGCTTAAAAAGGGTGTGGTGGTTTGAACAGTATAACCTCCAAAGACTTATGTGTTTGAACGCTTGGCCTATAAGAGTAGCACTATTAGGTGGATGGCCTTGTTGGAGAAGGTGTGGCCTTGTTGGTGGAAATGTATCACTGTGAGGGCAGGCATTGAGGTGTGTCATACTCAAGCTACACCAAATGTGGTACACAGTTCCCTTCTGCTGCTTGTGTATCAAGATGTAGAACTCTTAGCTACTCCAGCACTATGTCTGCCAGTAATGGACTATACCTTCTAACTGTAAGCCAGCCTCAATGAAATGTTTTCCTTCATAAGAGTTGCTGTGGTCATGGAGTCTCTTCACAAGAATAAAATCCTAACTAAAACACAAGTTGGTATATTGCTGTGATAGGACTGATCATGCTTTTGTTCGGAAGAATGGGTACTTTGGGAGTTTAGATTTAAAAAGCAGCTGAAACCTTCAAATGGAGCAATGGGCCATACTAGTAGGAACATTGAAAACAGTGGTACAAAAAATGATTTAAACTGTGGGGACATGGCTCAAGAAGTTTCAAAGGAGAAAAAAATTATGTTGCCTAGGGTTTGCTCTCGTGATATTCTAACTAAGAATGTGCCAGCTTTTTGCCCTTGTCCTAAAAGTCTGTCTGAGGCTTAAGTGAAGATTTTTGGATTAATTGCACTGAAAAAGGAAATCTCAGGACAAATTACTATGTACTCTCTTGTGGGGTTACTAATATTCACTCTTACAAAGATTTACAATGAAAAGAAACAAGCTTAGCAAGTAAAAATACAAAATGTACACAACGAGAAGAAAAGGTGCACCAGAAAATAGAATGGAGCTAAATCCTATGTTCAAGGATATGCAGAATTTAAAGAAGAGCTGGATGTTAAATGGATTAAAGGGAGTAGTGACATCAGGGCAAGACCCCACTCACGTAAGCTTCCAACTTGTGAAAAGAAAAAGGAGGCACAGTGACTGCACTGAAAGGACCAAGAGATGAGTGACTGATCCTCCAGCTGGACAGTCCAGTCTCTAGGCTTTAGGCCCCTCTTCCACCCATTTCAGTCACACTGTACCAGTCAGTAGCCAAGGCTCCTGTGGGCAGGCTGCTCCACATCACCACCAGACCCTGTAATTTACATGTTACACTCCAATCCCAAACCCACCCATCCCCCATGACCTCAGTGCTTCCCTGAGACATACATAGTGACTACACCAAGAAGACCAAAAGATGAGTGACTGGCCCGTTAGCTGGACAGCCCAGTCTCTAGGTCCTATGCCCTGAAGCAAAATCCTGGGCCCTCCCCAACCCATCTTAGCCACACTAGCAGGTCAGCAGACAAGGCTCCTACAGGCAGGTTTCATCCCCCCTGTACTGGACTCTATAATTGACAAGTCCCACTCTGCCGCCATGTCCACCCATCCCCCAAGACATAAGCAACTCCCTGAGACACAGACAGCAACTGCACAGAACAGACCAAGAGAGGATCCCTGAGGCACAGACACCAAATGCAATGATTGGACCAAGAGGCAAAAACTCTGTCTGCACCAACTGGAGGAAGAGATGGGTAGACACCAATGCAAGAATGCATTTAACAGCCTAAAAAGCAATATAGTACCACCAGAACCTAGTGGTCCTACAACAGGAAGACCTGAACATCCCAATGCAGAAGAAGCAGAAGAAAATGACCTTAAAAATAACTTCATGAAGATGATAGAAACCCTTAAAGAGAAAATGAAAAATTAATTCCCTTAAAGAAATCAGGAAATGACAAAAAATTAGAAGAAATCAATAAATCCCATCTAAATGAGGAGCAGAAGGAGGGAGAACATGAACAAGAAAGGCAGGACGGTGAGGAGTGCATTCACCCATTGATACAAGGGGACTGATCTAATAAGAGTTCACCAAGGCCAGTTGGACTGGGACTGAATGAGCACGTGATCCAACCAGATTCTCTGAATGTGGCCGGATTCTCTGAATGTGCCTGGCACGGGGTCTTTCTGAAAAGCCACTGACAATGATACTGGGACTTGTTTCCTCTGCATATACTGGATTTTTGGGATCCAGTCTGTTTGGATGCTCACCTTCTTGGACCTGGAGGGAGAGGGGAGGAACTTGAACTTCCCACAGGGCAGGAAACCCTGACTGCTCTTAGGGATGGAGAGGGAGGAGGAGAGGGAGAGAGGGAGTGGGAGGGTGTTGGGAGGAGGGGCGGAAATGGAAACTTTTATAAATTAATAAACTTTTATAAATTAAAAAAATTTTAAAAAAAGCAAAGAAAAAGCAATCAAACAGACGAAGGAAACAGTTTAAGGCTTGAAAATTGAAATAGAGGCAATAAAGAAAACACAACCCAAGGGAATTCCGGAAATTGAAAATCTGGGTAAACAAACAGGAACTATAGATATAAGCATAACCAACAGAATGCAAGAGATGGAAGAAAGAATCTCAGGAATTGAAAATATGATAGAGAAAATAGATACATCAGTCAAAGGAAACATTAAAGCCAACAAAGTCATAATACAAAACATATAGGAAATCTGAGATAGCATGTAAATACCAAACCTAAGAATAATAGGAATAGAAGGAGGAAAAGAATATCAGTTCAAATGCACACAAAATATATTAAACAAAATCATAGAAGAAAACTTTCCTAACCTAAAGAAGAAAATGCCTATGAAGATACAAGAAACTTACAGAACACCAAATACACTGAACACCCCCAAAGAGTCCCCTCAACACATAATAATCAAAACACAGATCAAACAGAATAAAGAAAGATATTCAGAGCTGCAAAAGAAAAAAGCCAAGTAACATAGAAAGGCATACCCATCAGAGTAGCATCCAACTTCTCAATGGAGAAGTCAAAGGTCCTGGACAGATGTTTTGCAGACATTAAGAAACCAAGGATGCCAACACAGATACTATACCCAGAAAACTTTCAAATAACATATATGGAGAAAACAAGATATTCCATGACAAAACCAGATTTAAGCAATACCTACCTATAAATCTAGCCCTCCAGACAGCACAAAAAGGAAATCTCCAACCTAAGGAAGTTAGCTGTACCCACAAAAACACATGCAATAGATAATTCCTCACCAGTAAATTCTAAAGGGAAAAACAAAGACACAACAAAGATTATAAACAGGAATTAAAAATCACCAGTGATTAATATCCCTTAATATTAATAGACTCAGTTCATCTAAAAAAGACACAGGCTAACAGAATGGATACAAAAACAGGACCCATCCTTTTGGTACAGACAAGAAACACACTTCAACTTCAAAGACAGATATTACCCCAGAGTAAAGGGTTGGGAAAAGACTTTGTGATCAAATGGACCTAAGAAGCAAGCTATCCAAATATCTAACAAAATAGACTTCAAATTAAAGGTAATCAAAAGAGATGAAGAACATTTCATATTCACCAAAGGAAAACACAATCAAGATGAAAACTTAATTCTGACCATTTATTCCCCCAAATAAAAGGACACCCATATTTGTAAAAGAAAAATTACTATAGCATAAATTACACATCAAATCCCACTCACCAACAGTGGGAGGCTTCAATACCCCACTCTCACCAATGGACAGGAATGCCAGAAAGAAAAATTAATAGAGAAATAAGGGAAATAACAGACATTATGACTCAAATGAGCTTAAAAGGCATTTATAAAACATTCCACCCAAAGACAAAAAATATATCTTCTTCCCAGAACCTCATGGAACCTTCTCTAAAACTGATCATATACTCAATGGGTCACAAAGCAAATCTCCACAGATACAGAAAATTTGGAATAAACCCCTTTTATTGGATCATCATGGCTTAAAGTTAAAATTCACCAACAATGCAAAATCCAGAAAACCTACAAACACATGGACTAACAGTCAACTAAATCCACTAGGTCAAGGAAGATATAAAGAGATTAAAGACTTCCTAGAATTCAATGAAAAGGAATGTATTGAACAGTATGAAAGTAGTACTAAGAGCAAAGTTCATAGCACTAAATGCCTGCATAAAAATGTTGGAGAAATCCCACACTAACAAATTAGCAGAACACATGAAAGCTCTAGAACAAAAACATGCAAACTCACCCAGAAGGAGTAGATGCTAGGAAATAATCAAATTAAGGGCTGAAATTGATAACATAGAAAGAGAACAATAAAAAGAATCAATGAAATAAAGAGCTAGTTCTTAGAGAAAATCAACAAGATAGACAAACCTTATCCAAGCTAACCAAAAGGTAGAGAGAATATCCAAATTAACAAAATCAGCAATGAAAAGGTGGACACAACAACAGACACTGAGGAAATTCAGAATCATCAGCTAATACTTCAAAAATCTGTACTGCACAAAACTGGAAAATTTAAAAGAAATAGACAGTTTTCTGGATAGGGTCTACATACCAAAATTAAATCAAAACCAGAGAAACAATTAAAATAAACCTATTGCTCCTAAGGAAATGAAAGCAGTGATTAAAAGTTTTCCAACCAAAACAAAGCCCAGGACCAGATGGCGTCAGTGCAGAATTCTACCAGAATTTCAAAAAAGGGCTAATTCCAATACTCCTCAATACCCCCAAGCAATAGAAACAGGGGAATATTGCCAAATTCCTTTTACGAGGCTACAGTTACCCTGACACCCAAACCACACAAAGATGCAACATAGAGAACTACAGACCAATCTCCTTCATGAACACTAATGGAAAAATACTCAATAAAATACTGGCAAATCAAATCCAAGTACACATCAAAAGAGTCATCCACTATGACCAAGTAGGCTTTATCCAAGAAATGCAGGGTTGGTTCAACATATAAAAATATGTCAATACAAACAAAGTGAAAGAAAAAATATGATAATCTCATTAGATTAAAAAGCCTTCAACAAAATCCAACATGCTTTCATAATAAAGGTCTTGGAGAGATCAGGGATATAAGTAACATATCTAAACATAATAAAAGCAATTTACAACAAGTGACAGCTAACATAAAATCAAACGGAGAGAAACTCAAAGTGATTCCACTAAAATCAGGAATAAGACAGGGCTGTCCACTCTTTCCATGTCTATTCAATATAGTACACAAAGTTCTACCTAGAGCAATAGGACAATAAAAGGAGATCAAAAGGACATAAATTGGAAAGAAAGAAGTCAAACTATCGCTATTTGCAGATGATATGATTGTGTGTGTGTGTGTGTGTGTGTGTGTGTGTGTGTGTGTGTGACCCCCAAAAACTCTACCAGGGAGCTCCTACAGCTGAAAAACACCTTCAGTAATGTGACAGGATGCAAGATTAACTCAAAAAATCAGTAGTGTCCTATATACAAATAATAAACAGACTGAAAAAAATCAGAGAAACATCACCTTTACAAAAGCCACAAATATAAAATATCTTGGGGGGTAACTCTAATCAAACGATTGAAAGACCTGCATTACAAGAACTTTAAGTCTCTAAAGAAAGAAATTGAAGAAGATATCAGAAAATGAAAGATCTCCCATGTTCTTGGGTAGGTAGGATCAACATAATAAAAAATGGCAATCTTACCAAAACGAATCTACAGATCCAATGCAATCACCATCAAAATACCAACACAATTTTTCACAGACCTTGAAAGAACAATAATCAATGTCATATGTAAAAACAAAAAAAACTCAAAATAGTTAAAATAATCCTCTACAATAAAGAAACTTCTGGAGGCATTACCATCCCAAACTTCACTCTACTATAGAGCTATAGTAATAAAAACAGCTTGGTACTGACATAAAAACAAACACATAGACTAATGAAATTGAACCGAAAATCCTGACATTAATCCACACACACCTATGAACACCTGATTTTTGACAAAGAAGCCAATGGAAAAATGAAAACATCTTTAACAAATGGTGCTAGTATAACTTGATGTCAACTTGTAGAAGATTTCAAATATATCCATATCTATCACCATGCACAAAATTCAAGTATAAGTGAATCAAGGACCTCAACATAAATTCAGTTACACTGAGCATGATAAATGAGAAAGCGGGAAGTAATCTTGAATGCACTGGTACAAGAGACCACTTCCTAAATAAAACACTAGTAGTACACACATTGAGAACAAGAATCAATGAATGGGACCTTCTTAAACTGAAAAGCTTCTGCAAGGCAAAGGATACAGTAAATAAGACAAAACAACAGCCTAAAGAATGGGAATAGATTTTAACAACCCCGGATGTGACAAAGGGTTAATATCCAAAATGTATTAAAAAATGCAAGAAACTAGACATTAAAACACAAAATAATCCAATTAAAAAATGGGTACAGAGTTAAACAGAGAATTCTTAACAGAAGAATCTTAAATAGCTGAAAAACATTTAAGGAATTGCTCAACATTCTTAATTATCAGGAAAATGCAAATCAAAATGACTCTAAGATACCATCTTACACTTGTCAGAATGGCTAAGATCAAAAATACTGAGGACAGCTTCTGTTGGAGAGGATGTAGAGTCAGGGAAAAACTCCTCCACTGCTGGCAGGAGAGAAAATTTGTACAACTACTTTGGAAAACAGTATGGCAGTTTCTCAGAAAATTGGGAATCAATCTACCCCAAGGCCAGCAATGCTGCTCTTGGTTCATAGAGAATAGTACTATTAGGAGGTGTGGCCTTGGAGTAGGCAGGGCCTTGTTGGAGGAAGTGTGTTACTGTAGGGGCTCTAGTTATACCCAGTGTGGTTCACAGACCTGTGGACATTGGATCAAGCTGTAGAACTTTCAGCTCCTTCTCCAGCACCATGTCTGTCTGTATGCCACCTTGTTTCACATCATGATGATAATAGACAAAAACTCTGAAACTATAAGCCAGCCCCAGTTAAATGTTTTCCTTTATAAGAGTTGCTGTAGTCATGGTGTCTCTTCCAAGCAATACCATCCTCAATAAAACAGGGTGAGTCCATGACCATCATGGTGGGAAGCAGAGCGGCAGGCAGGCATGGTGTTTGAAAAGCAATTTAGAGCTTACATCCTGATCTGCAGACAGCAGGCAGAGAGAGTGAGTGGATCTGGCATGGGCTTTGAAACCTTAAAGTCTGCCCCAAGTAACAAACTCCTCCATCCTAAACCTTCTCAAACATCCTACTAACTAGGAAAAAAACATGTAAATATATGAGCCTATAGGTACCATTCTCATTCAGACCACCACAGCTGCCATACCCCATACCTTCATTTTGCCTGCCTCCCTTTTCTCAATAGTACTTTTTCCCCATAGTCAAGTGAATCTTTCTTACCATATATACATACATGATTTTATGTAAGTATATAGACTCTAGAATCCAGGAATACATTGCTGTTGTTTTCTTTCTGTTGTTGTGATAAAACAGCTTGCTGAAAAGTAACATAGGCCCATACTTCCAAGTTACAATAATCCCATTATTACATGTAAGTCAAACGAGGAATGTCATATCCATAGTCAAGAAAAGAGAGATTAAAGATATAGTTCCTTGCTTGCTTTTAATTACCTTTCTCTTATACTATTCAAGATTCTCTGTCCAGGAAACAGTGTTGTTCACAATGGACTGGGACTTCCTATATCAATTAACAATCAAGACAATCATCCGTGGACTTGTCCACAGCCCAACCTGATCTCGATGATTCCTCAGCAGATCCTCTTCACGGATTCTCAGTTACATGAAATCACAGTTAAAACTAACCAATATACTATTTGCTATTTGCCTTTCAGAGATTAACTTATTAGTTCATTTAATTATAACATCTAGTGGCATTAGTTTTCTGGAAAACAGCTTAATTTTATTCTTATTTATGGTTGAATAAAATTCCATTTTTTAAATTTTTATCCATTACTCTATAACAGACACCTGGGATGGTACCATAACTTAGTTCTTCTAAACAGTGTTGCAAGAAAAATGGATATGCATCTATCTCTGTTATGTTCACTTAGAGTGTTTGAGTAAAATTTCTATGAATAATATAGCTAAATCATGTTAGTTCTAGTTTTTATTTTTCTATTTTTTTGAGGATCCTCTATAGAAATTTTTTATAGTGGGTAGACTAATTTTCATTCTGACAAGCAGTGTATAAGGCTTTTTTTCCTGCATACTTACCAGCACTATTTGATATATTTTCTTAATGACTGCCATTCTAACTAAAGAGAGATAGAACTGCATGAGGCTTTAATTTGCATTTCTGATAGCTAGTGAGGTTGAACTTTTTTCCCCTATGTTTATTGGCTTTTTGTATTTCACTTTTTTGGTGAACGCATTTCATTAGCCCATTTATTGATTAGCGTTTTTTTTTGATACCTTGCTTGTGATTTTGAGTCCTTTCTATATTTTATATATTAATCCTCTTCCAGATAAGTAGCTAAAGATTTTTCTCCCACTGTGTAGGCTGAGTCCTCAAATGATTCGTGGTTTAATTTGTTGTGGCTTATTGTTGTTTTATTTTTTATTTTATTTTAAGAAATCCCAGTTTTCAACTGTTAACATTATTTCTTGAACAATTAGTCCTTGACAGAAAGCTCTTGCATTTGTCAATATCTTAAAGAGTTTTCCCTACTTTATCTTCTAAAATTCAGATCTTACCCAAAAGTTTTAAACTAATCTGATTTTTGTATAGGATTAGAAGTGGGTAAAGGATCCCTCCCCCCTCCCTCCCAAAAGGCAAGCCCCTAAAGTGAGCCAGTTACTTGGAGATTACAGAAGTACCTAACTCAGACAGTAGCTACCCTCAAAATAAGATGGTTTACAGAAAGAGACAAGAGAAACTTAAGTATCAGAAATAGCATATCTAAGGAAAACAACTGACACTTCCTTTCTGTCTCTAAAGGAACCAGTTTCTTCCTTCGCTACCCTTAGTTGCAAAAGCCTAAGCATAAAACACGTAATCTGCCTTCTCTGAAACTCTGGTCATGTTTATTGTTGGGCCCAGTATCATGGTCACAATGAGAATGTTGCAGGTCCAGAGGCTAATTATCTTATCTCAGGGTAGCTTTACACCCCTCCTAAATAGCCATCTTTGCCCACCTTTGTGTCTGACCTATCATCCTATCACAAATAGACAAAAACGCTTTGAAATCTATCAACTCAGCAGATCACTAGCTTCCGCAAACCTAAGAGCTAAGAATGCTCTCGGATAGCATCCAAAGCCCATCTTGCAGTAGTAATTGCCTCTCTGATAAGCACACAAATGTGTTTGTAAACTGTCTTGATTCATGATAATTTTTGTTCTGTAAAACTATAAAACTTCATGAAGCTTAAAATAGCTATTTCCACCTTGGAAAACAGAATTTAGATTAAGCTAAATCTATGTTCCTGGGCCATGGTCATTCAAATTTGGCTTTAGAAAAAACTTTCTCTTATTTTGCATCATCATCATCAATAAAGCAAACATCTTAATAATTCAGCAAATACAGAGAAAACAATGTACCATGAAAAAATTTTCAAAACTACATACATGCAAGGGCTATAAGTTTGGAATTCTCTGTCACAGTATATATTTAATATACTTAATATAACAGATAAAGAAATAAAATAGAAATAGTACATATATATATATGTATATGAAATCTGAGGAAGTTAGAACAAAACATGGGGAAAAAAGATCCTATCCCAAAAAAATTAAATAAAATAATTAAAAATATTCCTACTTAAAAGTTTCCAGAGGGTTAAAATGAAAGGGGCAATAGTAATAATAAATTAATAACTAAAAGATTTCACTAGCACTATCACCTAAATTTACAGACTTGAGATGACAAAAGATTACTTAGGAGGATGAATAGAAGTTACCACAACAGTCATCACAATGAAGCTATATATATTATATAATAGGGAATGCCTCAATTTACATATGTCATTACAACTAATTATAAACAAGTATTAATACATGTTCTTTGTTCATAAAGGAGGCTGTAATTCTGCCTCCCAATTTTATGTAAATATAGTCACACCTGACATACACTCTTACAACTTATTTATAAAATTTATTTTATGGGTTTCAGATAGTTATAAGTTGCTAAAATAAGTGAAAACAAAATTATTTTAGTATCTTAAAATCAATTGTGTCTCTTAATTCAATCAAGAACTGAGCAATTCTTCCTT
Organism: Myodes glareolus; assembly: GCF_982192425.1. Lineage (NCBI taxonomy): Eukaryota > Metazoa > Chordata > Mammalia > Rodentia > Cricetidae > Myodes > Myodes glareolus. Next base: position 62,012,237 of record NC_142038.1, read on the forward strand.
AATGAGGAAGCAACTATGTTTCAAACATTCCTTTTGGAAGCATATTTTGAAGGTGAAGAAAATGATGTGAATCTATTATAAGTTAGTTAAAATTAATGTAATAAAAATCTATTTAATCCCTCAAAACTTGTACTTCTCCAACTTTACATATAAATTTGAAAACATGGAGGAAATGGAAAAATCCGATGAAAGAAAAACACCAACTACTGAAGTTTTTAAAGAAGAAACAGAGAAACAAGAAAACTTTATGGTTAAAAATGTTTCCATCTGGAAGTGTGGTAAACAAATTCCAGAATCAGAAGGTTTCATTTATGAATTTTAACAAAAATTTAAGGGAAAAAGCTAAAATGTATCCTAAACCAATGAACTTTGATCAGAGAGGTTTTGTTGTTGTTGTTGTTGTTTGTTTTTTGTTTTTTGTTTTTTTAAACAGGAGATAGCAATTAACATGGTGGAGGTCTATTGCTTTCCAGGACAGGTTCCCAGGAGTATTTGGGACTTACAGGCTAAAAACAAAGAACATAAAGTTGGGTGAGTAGGAAGGTGGGGATGAACATGGGAGAAGAAGCAGGATGGAGAATGAATATGATCAAAATATATTATAGGAAATACCCAAACAATTAATAAAAAAGACATTTTAAAAAACCAACCTATAGCCAAGTAATTAATTATTTAAGAACTGTCATAGGAAGTATGAAAGAGGAAAATACTTCCCAAAACATCCTTCAAGCCCAGCATTACCTGGTACAAAATCAGACAAAGGCATTGTCAAAAAAGGAAAACTTAATGATAATATGCCTTTTCAGAAAAAATTAACAAAATCTAGCAATATATAAACAAATAATATATCATATCAAGGGTCAATTCAGGAATATAGTGCTGGATATTAAAAACTCTCTTGACTTAACAGCATTGCTCAAACAACCAAAACCAATCGATACAATCATATCAATTGACACTGAAAAAGTATTTTTTTTAAGCAAAACAATATTCCTTTGTGATTAAAAGTAAAAGCAAGTCAGGAAAGAAACTCCCCTAACTGCCCCTTTGATCCCATAAGAATGTTCAATCTTATTGAAAGCTAATAAAGGACATCTAGGTAAAGCAACTAAAATCACAGTTAATGGCTAGAGACTAAATAATTTACTATTAAAATATGATGAAAGTGAGGATGGGCCAATTTCATTCATCCAGGCATTGCAAATTCTCATAACATTATAATAAAAAGAAAGGAAAGTATACAGATTGTAAAAGAATAAAGAAATCCATTTTTCTTTTAAAAAACATGACTGCCTATTTGAAAAGTGTAAAAATATCTAAAACTTTCAATTATAAGAAAATATTGTTAGAAGGTGGGTTTTGGTAAACATATTTAAGAACAAATCAATGCTTGTGAATATAATATGTAGAAAGTAAAGAATTAATTTTATCTCAAGATATTGAATTTACCTTTAAATACTTTAAAGCCTTTATGCTATTTTTAGTTTAGTCAAAGCTTTATTCACTTCTTTAAAAACTTTTATATATATTTCAATATAAGCATTGTTATTGTTATTACAAAATTTCAAAAACAATTTTAAAAGCTGAATTTAAAATGACAGCTCAGGAGACTGTATCTAAAACACAGAAAACATATAGCACCTTACATATCTAGGTTTTAAACATAGGTAAACTACATTAATGGCTTATTTTCTTAACCAAAATTAAATTGTTAAAGTTTAAGTTATTATAATAGGTATCTTGAGTTTCGTTTTTATTATAAAAGCAATTACTTTTTATTAGTGTTTATGAGACATCCAAAGTAGAATAAGGCATCTAGAACAGGATAAAGTTTGGCATTTGTGGTAGTTTGAATGAATAAGAATGCCCCTAATAGGCTCATATATTTGATACTTATGTCACTAGGAAGTGGAAGAGTTTGAAAAAATTAGAAAATTAGGAGGTGTGGCCTTGTTGGAGGAACTGTATAGAAGTGGGTGGGCTGTGCGGTTTCAAAGGTCCAGGCTGAGGCTCTCTATCAGCTTCCTGATCAGAATGTAGTTCTCAACTACTTCTCCAGCACCATGCCTGCTTGTCACCACACTCCCACCATGATAATAATGGATAAAGCCTCTGAAACTGTAAGCAAGCCCCCAATTAAATACTTTCTTTTGTAAGAGTTGCTTTGGTCATTGTCTCTTCACAGCAATAGAAAACTGACTAAGATACCATTTATGACTTTATAATTTTAAACTAAAACTAGAGATGCATAATTTAAAAAATGTTTTATTATTATATAACATATTAAGATAATCTGTAAACTCTAAGACTTCTGTGCAAGCCTTTGAGTAATTTTTAAAGAAAATTTAAAAAATATGTCGGATTTTTTCTTTCATAGGCATAAGATCTTGAAAAACCTGCTTATTCATTTGCTTATTTTTGAAGAGGTATAGGAGTACAAAGAAAGATGATAGATAATGTAAAATAAAATTATAATCCTACCAATCTTTTTGAGGGTAACAACAGGCTGATTCTAACTTAATATGAAGAGTAAGAATAGCCAAAACAATTCTGCAAAGGAAGAGTAAAGCTGAAAGATTTGTATTTTAGGATTTCAGTACTTGCCATATAGCCAGTTATCTAGTGGATTGGTGAAGAAATAGATACAAATTAACAGAACACAAAGCCTTAAAAAATACATCCACACAAACACAGTGACATAATTCCAAACTGGCCAATGATTTGCCTACGAGTTGACTATAAGAAATGCACTTTGAATATTAAGATATAACTATTCAGGAAATTATAGGGTAGAAAAAGATTTACCATGCTAACACTATTCCAAGAAGCTAAAGTAGGTCAAAGGAATCTTAGAAAGCATAAATTCCAGTGCAAGAAATATCACTGAGGATAAATAAGGCTGGTGCACAATGACAAAGGAGTCAATTCATTATACAGAAATAACAATCTCAAAGTTTTATGCATGTAAAAATATACCTTAAAAATTTATGCTGCAAAACCAGACATCACTGCAAAGATATATGGATAAACTCATAACCAGACTCATTGATTTTAATATCCCATTCTCAGTAAATGATAAAACAATAAGATATTAGAAAAAATGAGCACACAAACGGAAGCTTTGAAGCACACATTTAACACTTGAGGAACAATTTACTGAAAAGCAGTTTACAGCTCCCTACAATTATCCAACACTACATATATGAAAGAGAGATCTTAGAATCTTAGATCTTAGGATATTGGAGCAGGAGAATCACAACTTCGAGGGCAACCTGAGCTAAAAAGCAAGACCTAGTTTCAGAAGACAAAATAAAATGCAAAAGAACAAATACACATTTTCCCACTGTCAATATCTCTTACAATAAAACATCCTTTATTTCAAATAGCTCTTGAATATAAAGATATAAAGGTCTTGTTGAAATGAAGAGTCTGGAAAAGTAAAGTACAGCATGCAGCCTTGCATCTTCAGCAACGTCCTAGGACTTGCTGGTGAGGTTCACATTCTCTGTCTGAGAGATGTCTTAGAGGACCAAACAAGTAAAAGGGAGAGGAAAGAACACTCACTTTAGGCATTCCCACTACTACAATGGCAATGGCAGAAACCATCTGGGGCTATTCTAGGGTATGTAGTCATGGTGCAAAGCAGTTCATATCGAGATCTCATTTAATCTTCACAATCAGCCTACTAAAGTACATACTATTATTTTCACTTTCTAGGGAAGGAATCAGAAGCACACTCTGTACTCTTTACTCACATCAATCTACCTATTTTAGCAGAACATAAATGGTCTGAACACTACATGAGATCCAAGGAAAAGTCCAAACATTTATCTTAAACTCGCATTAATTTGAGATTTTCTCTTTCTTTCTTTTTTTTTTTTTTGATTTTCGAGACAGGGCTTCTCTGTAGCTTTTGGAACCTTCCTGGAACTAGCTCTTGTAGACCAGGCTGACCTCGAACTCACAGAGATCCGCCTGCCCTGCCTCCCGAGTGCTGGGATTAAAGGCGTGCGCCACTCTCACTCTGTCCTTTCCCACTATTAAAACCTTCATTGAAGATCTTTTAGATGATTAGATGTTCTGTTGATGTTTAAGAGATGTTAACTTTACCTTATATATAATACTGTTAATCATACACAAACTAAATGGAAAAGTTCTAATAACTTTTACACTGATGCCAAATTACATAAATTTAAATGTATATTGCTATTCAAGCAATGATTAAATGAAAGCTAGATTATGACACACATTGATTTCAAGAATGAAGCAATATCTGGTATTATTTTCAAATAATAAACATTGGACATATACTTGTTATGTAAATCAAAAAAATAAAAATTTTAACGAATAATTCAATTATCAAGCAATATATAAGCTCTCTTTTTACACCCTCAAATATTAACACCATAGAATTAAGAAAAAAGTAACATATATATTTGCAAATATCTCTATGATAATGACAGGAGAAGTAAAGAAAATCTATGCAGTGGAAAATCAATTTTCTTTACTTAAGTTTCGTTATCCAGTGCTACGTACAGAGTAGTGCCCAGCAGTCTTACAGAGCAGGGGGAGTTCAACCACAGGATCAAGTTCCTCAGTAGTTCAGTCACCTCTCAAAAGAAGTTGATAATTCTCTTCCCCAAGTCATAAAAAAGAAAAAATAAATAAAACTCAAACACCTCTCAACTGATTGATAGCTTATGGCTATCTAACACAGCTTCAAAAACTACACAGAAGCTGCTACGAAACAGAGCTGAAACAGTGCTGGAGCACCTCAACTCCTCTGCTCCGGAAGTAAGCATTATAGGTGAATCATCAGAGCAAACACCTTGGTCCTGTAATACTGAATGGGGAGATTAAATTTTTACTTTATTGGTAAAGTTTCCAGAAGAGGAAGTATGTACAGGAGGAAAGAAAACAATGCAATGCTTTGGTGGCAGGGATGTTTCTTCTCTTCTGTAGCAAACCACCCTAACCATCAATAATAGTACCAACTTGGTGCTAAAAAGAGCTTTGAAAGGAGTGAAAACACTTTCCTAGAAAAATAGCCTGAATTTCCAGTCTAAAATTAAACTTTTAAAAACTTTATTTGCTATTATTGTGGGGGAGCAGTGGAGTGTGCCACGGAGTGTAAAAGGAGCTCAGAGGATGACCTGGTAAAGTCAGTCATCTCTGTTCACCCTTACTGGGCTCCCAGAGATTAACCCCAGTCAGGCAGGCTTGCAGCACGTGCTGTTATCACCTCCTATCCTCTCCTGACACTCATATATGATGCTTGACGTGCAACAGATCTTCTGATGAGAAGGACGAATTTTCCCTTTCTGTCTGCCCAATATATTAAGTATAACTCAGATTTTGTAATTGTGAGAGCTACTAATTTCAGACTTATTTTAAGAGATCATATAGAAAATTTATGAAAAAGCTGGAGTAAAAATGAGTGGCCTGATACTCATCTAGTAGTTTCTGCACTATTCTTTATTTCTTTATTCACAACTCCCCAAAGAATAGAAGTCTTTGCAAAAATTTCAGTTGCCTCTTGACCTGTTAAGCCAAATCACATTCCTATCCAGACAATCCTTGTATGCTGGATCAGTTTTGGGCTAGAGCAATTCTGATTTATTTTTAGCAGGTAATTTGGGGCAAGAACTCTTCTCAAAGCTGCTTCTTGCTCTGTCTTGCAAGACTGCCAGCCCTGCGTTTTGCACTGTGCAGAGTCAGCTCCAGCACTGCAGGTCCACTAAGTGTCAACAATAAAATGCTGCCCTAGTTGTCAGAATACAGGAAAAGAAAAGGTGAGACCTACTAAAAAAGTTTAGTGGCTTCAATGAGTATCCCTCTCATGATAAAACCTCAAACAATTCAAAACAACCGTGTAATTGATAACTGCTATTTAACATATTCCAGCCACTCACAAAAGCATCCCCAACTGCAGGAGACACAGAAGCTGACTGTACACACATAACCAATGGGCAAGGAATGTGTCCACAAAGCAGCCTTCTGTATTCTGCTACTTCCCTTGACAGTATTCCCTACCAAATGGCTCACACTCTCACACTCAAGGTTTTGTAAATGCACCAGAGGCTAAGATGTCCAACAACATTAACATAAAAGCTTTTGTTATAAAATTTACAACTCAGGTTAAGACATTAAAGGAACAAAACCATAAAGAACACGTTAAAAGCTAACAGTGTGACCTGCAGTATTCAAAAGAGTGGAAAAACCTACATCTCAAGATCAACATTTCAGAAGCAGAATATTGTAAATATTCATAAGCTCCAAGATCTTCATTAAGACTTATCTCCTCATGCAAGACAACAGAACTAACCCAGTCACATAGATAGCTTTACAATAAAACATTCTGAAGAAACAATCAGCTTAGAACGTTTAACCCTAAAAGTTTTATTTCATAAACGTATTTATATAGAGATGGACTCTGTCAAAAGGTGCAGATTTTTAAAAATCTCTTCTGCAATTTGGGGGGATGGAAAAGCATGCCTGATTTGTATATTAAAGCACAAGCATCTGTCCTACTGATGATATTCTACGGAAGCACATTAGCATAAAATTTAACGATGTCAAATAAGTGGATGTGAAATAGGGACTGCGTAAAGACACTATTTCCAAGGCTGACAGAAACATCACTGTTTAGAAATGCAAATGAAACCATTATGTTCAATAATTATATGAAAATATGAACAGTTCAGCATGTTTTCCAGCCCTGATGGCGGTTAATGGGATGTACGCTTATGTAAATAACTACTATTAAAGCTAATGCTGAAAAAAACTAATAAATTCATACTAAAGCAACTGATTTAGTATGCTTTTAAACCCCAGCAGTGCTCACTTATTAGAAAAGAGTGCGTTATTATGTTTAGAACTCATTACTGCTACGAGTCACTGCAACTCCATCAATTACCATGCATTAATGAAAATGGGACACATACACAAAAAAATTATTGCCTCTCAGCAGTTTTCTTTAAAGACAAAATCTAGGGGTATTACCATCATGGGGCCTTCTATGGAACATATCCACATGATAATCTTTATTGCTAAAACAATACTCCTAACACTGTCACCCTAGGGCATTTTGTTGGAGGTGACAGAAGAACCCTTGTGCAAAATTCTTAATATTTCACAAGGTTGACCATTTCAATATCAATGGGAGGATTTTAATATTTGAATTACATTTGTAAAACCTTTATTAATATATTTTTAACACATGGCTCTGGTACTTTTTTTAAAGGGAATCTAAGAAATAAAAATATATGTTGGCAATTTTAAAATGTGAACAATAGGTGGCTTCGTTCCAAGACACTGTCTGTTCTAACAGATAAATCCCACTTGGATTATTCATTATGATTCAGTGAATACTGTGCAACCACAAGATTGCATTTTTAAGAATAAACCACCTTATACTTCTTTCTTGGCAACAAACTGGACTTTCTTATAGTACATAAAATATTTAGCATAAGATAATAAGGAACGGGAAAATTCCTGGTCTTTAAAATTCTTGTTTAGCTAGAGTCGAACAGCAAGAAAATGCTGACAGAGTGAGATTGAAAACCAGAAATGTCTTTGCTCTTACTCTCCTGTCAACTACTGTTCTTTATTCTGTTTCTGTAAATATAATTTAACTGACCCTCCATCTTTTTCTAGCAGTTAGAAAAACAAAACCAATCAGAAACTAATAAATGTAAAATAAAGTTGCTAGATCTCAGACACACTCTTGCTATAAAAATTAAGTACGAGTTTACTTAAAAAGTATAGCTCTCACAAGAATTTGATTGTACTTTCAGCTCTTATGATTATTGATTAGAGAAACTTTTATTGTAATTGATATTTATCACCAGGTAACAGCAGAATGCCAGATTAGGTAGCCTTTGAGGTAAGGTGTAAGTTGCTGTCAGGAATCGGGTGTTCTCTGAGCAAGGAAAACTGTATCAGGAAATTATTCACATAACAGATATTACTAATGCCAGACATAGCAGTCTCTACTACAGTCGACGCAGGCAACAGCACACAAGGCGCACACTATGTCTGAGGGAAATAGATAATAAGTATATTGTAGAGCATTACAAATAATCAACATCAATTCACAATTTTAAAAACAAAAAATAAAAAAAACAGCAGATAAGGAATAAGGGAAAACTTCAAGAAACAAAAAGGTGACTAAAAAAGCTGCTACCATTGACCAATGTCAAACTCAAGGATGAATATGTATTCCTCGTGTGAAATAGAACAAGACAAGGATGTTCTCTCAGATATATCTACTTAACATGTAACTGGAGATACTGTAGCAAGAGAAAGAAGTGGAAGACAGAAAAAATATCTACAATTGCTTTTATTTGCAGACTGACATCATTTTATATATAAAACTACTAAAAGAACAAAGTATTTAGAAATGTTAAAAGCTATAAAATAAATACATAAAAATCACTTGTGTTTCTAAATTTAACCATACAAAAATTAAAACCAAATTTAGAACAAACTTCAAAGTGGAAAGGCTGTGCTGCTGTTAGCGACAATGTACTCAAGAGGCCTGAACACTAAATGCCAAGACAGAGAAGGTACAGTTTCCTAACTCATGGAATAATGACTCTAGAAGGCTGGTCCACCAGGGAAATTACTATTTCCAATCAGTTTCTGTAGTCCCTCCAACCCCGAATCTATTCATTAAATTCTGGAAATTCATCAGACAACAGCAGCTAATGACTCCCTACTTTCTGAGAGTATCTGACAGAAGCACTCTTTCTTTCCTTGGCTCTACCCTGCACAGGCCTAAAGGGTCAAGAAAAACAAGCAGCTCAGTATCCATCATTTCTACAGGGACAAAAGAGTGCTAAACCAACTCTGAAGCCTTTCAAGCATGGCAGCCCACTTTGAACCTGATAGAAGAGAAAGTGGGAAGTAGTCTACAAGATATAGGCACAGGAGGCCACTTCCTAAGTAGGACCCCAGCAGCACAGACAATAAGAGAAACAATGAATAAATGGGACCTGCTGAAACTGAGAAGCTTCTGTAAAGCAAAGGACACTGTCAGTAAGACAAAAAGGCTGCCTTCTGACTGGGAGAAGATCTTCACCAACCCCTCATCAGACAAAGGTCTGATCTCCAGAATATACAAAGAACTCAAGAAACTAGACACTAAAACTCTAATTAACCCAATTAAAAAATGGGGTACTGATCTGAACAGAGAATTCACAACAGATGAACTTCGAATGGCCAGAAGACACTTAAGGTCATGCTCAACCTCCTTAGCGATCAGGGAAATGCAAATCAAAACCACTTTGAGATACCATCTTACACCTGTCAGAATAGCTAAAGTTAAAAACACCAATGATAGCCTATGCTGGAGAGGATGTGGAATGAGGGGAACACTCATCCATTGTTGGTGGGAATGCAAACTTGTGCAGCCACTGTGGAAATCAGTGTGGCGGTTTCTCAGGAAACTGGGAGTCAACCTCCCTCAGGACCCAGCAATTCCTCTCTTGGGAATATACCCTAGAGATTCCCGAACATACTACAAAAGCATTTGTTCAACTATGTTCATAGCAGCACTATTTGTAATAACCAGAACCTGGAAACAGCCTAGGTGCCCCTCAATAGAAGAATGGTGTGGAACATATACACATTAGAGTTTTACTCAGCGGGAAAAAATAATGACATCTTGAATTTTGCATGCAAATGGATGGACATAGAAAACGCTTTACTGAGTGAGGTAAGCCAGACCCAAAAAGAGGAACACAGTATGTATTCACTCATAAGTGGATTCTAACCATAATTAAAGGTCTTTGAGCCTATTATTCGTGATCCTAGAGAAGCTAAATAAGAAGACGAACCTGATGAAGATTATTTAGCTATCCGCCAGGAGGTAGGAAATAGTCAAGAGTCCCAGGTAACCTTGGGTGCATGGGGGGTGGGTGGGAGGGTTGTTGGAAGGGGAGAGGGTTAGAGAGAAGGGAGTAGGGGAGGAATGGAGAAAGCTCGGTTGACCGGGATGGGGGGAAGGGAGGAAGGATGAATATGGGATCAGGGAAGAATATATTTCAACTAAGGGAGTCATTTTAGAGTTTACAGGAAACTTGATTATATATGGGATCCCAGGTCCAAGGAGAGATCCCAAGATTGTTCTCTGGACAGAGGAGAGGGTGCCTGAACCGGCCTTGGCCCATAACCATACTGATGAATATTTTGCTTATCACCATAGATCCTTCATCTGGCGTTGGATGGCGATACAGACGGAGACCCACATTGGAGCACCGGACTGAGCCCCCCAAGATCCAAATGAGGAGCAGAAAAAGGAAGAAAATGACGAAGGACTGCGAGGGATGCTATCACCCACTGATACAAGGGGTCGGATCTAATGAGAGTTTACCAAGGCCAGTTGGACTGCGACTGAACGAGCACATGATCCAACTAGATTCTCTGAATGTGGCCGGATTCTCTGAATGTGGCTGGCCTGGAGTCTTTCTGAGAAGCCATTGACAATGACACTGGGACTAGTTTCCTCTGCATATACTGGATTTTTGGGATCCAGTCTGTTTGGATACTCACCTTCCTGGACCTGGAGGGAGGGGGGAGGAACTTGAACTTCCCACAGGGCAGGAAACCCTGACTGCCCTTAGGGACAAAGAGGGAGGAGGAGAGGGAGGGGGGGAGTGGGAGGGCGTTGGGAAGAGGGGCGTAAATGGAAACTTTTTATAATTTAATAAAATTACTTTCAAAAGAAAAAAAATATAAAGAAAAAGTTATTCTCGATTAAAAACACAGTCATTCATTATACTCTCTAAACTTAAAATCATTACAAACTGGTATGGCAAATGGACAACTGAAGAGGTATTTCAGAATAGTCCTTTATGGGAGATAAGCAACATGAAGGCTAAACAGAATAATGGACTTTATGAGCAGAAAGTACTGTAAAACTAATTCACTGAAAGTCTGTTTACTCATGCAGGAATTGTTGGAACTTTCCTAAGTAATTTTATATAATACTATATATATTTGATAAAACATATTCAGAACTATCATTTAAAAAGTATAGAAATTTTTATAAATATAGAATTATATATACTATAAACATATACTATATAATTACATACATGTATTATACGTGTGTTACTTTAGATGTTGTGTTTTATGTACTATATATATTACTTATATATACACACATGGAAAGTTTTGTATTAAGTTCACTTTACTGTATATGTGAACACTGAAAAGAAACAGCCATTCAAGTCAAGAGTGCCATATAAACTTTATAGTAATAGTACTAATAATAATTACTTGAATTTCAGTTTCTTTCACTGGGAAGCAATAAAGAAACTGTTCTCTAGAGTCAAGTGCTAAGGACTTATATCTGGAGCTTTTCGAGAAAGCAAAACCAAACCTAGAAAACAAAACTACTGATTTACTCTAAAATGAGTATGCCACAGATATGAAAAGATCCCAGTCAATAAACCAGAGAAATACCTAAAAGTTTACCTAGAATAATACTAAGTATTTGTGAAGCACTCCCCTGAGGACCTCCAACTGTCAGGTTCCACCCACAGAACACTCTAACTACTGAACCCTGCCCCCACTCTACAGAGTAAAAAGCCCAATCTCCTGGACTTGAAATCCCACAATATCTGATACCCTAGAAAGGTCCATCCCCTTCCCTAAGAAACACTACTGTTTCTCACCAAAGCAGAGGCAGCTATCCTCTTGGGTCTTTCTCTCCAAATAAATCTCTTGTGTGAGATTTGTTGTGTGAGATTTTGTGGTATTCCTTGGCTCCCGACTGCCAGGATACCTGTCCTTTTGAGCTGTAACACTTACAGTAATAGTAAAAATTGATGTCCACAAATGCATCAAATGGTTCTTTTACTTTATACTGAGGAAAATCCCTATGACAGAAAATGGCACCTGAAAGCACAATAAAGTTTAAAAATATAATTTTTAACAAATGCATCAAATGGTTCTTTTACTTTATACTGAGGAAAAATGACCAGAGAATGGGGTACCTTTGAATACTTTCCTACTTCACTCAGACTTCCATAGCCAAGACTTAAAGATGAAGCATCTTAAGCAACAACCGATTTTCTCACAGCTCTGAATTCGATATTCCAGGATCCTGGTTAGGTTTCATATGTGCTGTCTTATGAGTTGCCTTGTGGCTGTGTCCTGTACAATGGTGGGAAGGCAAGCTGGGATCTCAAGCTCTACATGATCAGGGCACACCTACCACTGTGACCTCACTTAACCTTAAGGTCTCCTAGAGACCCTATCCAGCTATGGTCACGCCAGGGATTAAAACCTCAATGTACAAATTTGGGACAGACACAGTTTGGTCTATACCAAAAGCTACAATAACAAATAATAAATGAACTTGGAACACTCAGAACCACTTTCTTGTGGTTGTTTACTAAAAAGAACTGTTCGATTTAAGTCTGTTCAGTTTTTTCATTGGAGTTTGTTGTTTCTTTGTAGGTTTTTGAAGGGATAGTGGTATGATGAGATTTCATATTGTAGCCCAGGCTAGCCTCAGTCTCCCAAGAGCAGCAATTATAGGCATGTACCACCATACCTAGCATATTGCATATTTCTGTAACATAACTTATTACTTAAATTTTTAAAAAATTTGAAATCGTAAAAAAAAAAGAATAATGTTTTAAAGACACCAGGATATGGAAAACTGATCAAAGGACCAATGCAAAACAAAACAAAACAAAAAAACTTGTAGTGAGTGGGAAAAAGCAAACACTCTTTCCTAGGTATTCTGTAGGAGTCACATAAGGGTCATCCAAAGGAAGGCCACAAGTCATTTGACACTAGCAATGCCCAGACTTGAATGTCAAAATCAGGACCTATTGGAAGCTGGGCCAAATAATCAACAGGCTGGGGCAGGTGGATTGCAAGTTTAAAGTATTCCCGATTAGAGGCTGAGTGTAAAGACTGTCTGGGAAAGCTTAGCTGTTTTGAAAATGAGTCTGGGAATACGGCTCAGTGGTCCAGCACTTGTGTAGTATATTTGAGGCTCTGGATTTGATCATCAGTACTGAAGAAAAAAATCCATTTGATCTTATAAAGCTAGAGAAAGGTATTAAAAGGCAAGTGATGTAATAAAATTAGTATTTAAGAAAGTGATGGAACATTCTTAAAGAACAGTTAGACAACAGAAACAAACACAAGAACACCACAGTCCTGCAGGAATGCAGTGAGGGATACTGAAAAGGACAATGGGCTCAGAATGTGTCACAGGGAGCACAGGAAAGACTGGAATCAAAACCCAAGAACCTATACAACATGACTTCCCATACATACTTTTTTAGAAAAACATAGTTTAATGTAGGTGGGTGTTCTTTCTATGTGTTGTTTTCACTGATTAATTAATAAAGAAACTGCTTAGCCTGATAGGTCAGAAATTAGGTGGGCGGAGTAGATAGAACAGAATGCTGGGAAGAAGGCAATGAGGAAGTCCATGAAGCTCCAGTCCAAAATGGACGTAGGTTAGAATCTCCCTGGTAAGCCACCACCTCGTGGTGCTACACACATTATTTGAAATGGGTTAGTCAAGATGTGAGAGTTAGCCAATAAGGGGCTAGAACTAATGGGCCAGGCAGTGTTTAAATGAATACAGTTTCCATGTAATTATTTTGGGTAAAGCTAGCTGGACGGCGGGAAGCAGCCCACCATTCCTATTTGCAACAATAGTTTTAAAAGCTTCAGATACAAAACAATATAGATACATATCAGACCTTTTCATAAAGTTATGCTTCAACAGAGGGTTACAAATATTGGACACTTTACCAGTGCTGAAAGAATTTAGTATAATGGAGAGAGTGGTCAAAGTTCACTTTTGGCTCTGCACCATGCTGTTCCAATCACTGCTCCAGATGCAGAGGTCTGCCTTTCCTACTCATCAGGTTGTCACAAAGAAGGAAAAGTATGAGAAAGTGCTCTGTTCATGACAGGAACTTGCAAATGTAAGATGTGTAGTGACAGAAGTAGTAAAGAGAACAGAAGACAACACAGGGCTATGTTGATGCCTAAAATCATGAGACCTTTAAGACTAAAGTCTTCACATTTTATCTAGGGGATACAGTTCAATACTATTAGCCATCTTCAGTTTTTATGTGCTTTCAAAAGTTTTCTTGTCAATACTTTTCTCAATTTCAATATTTTCGCTACAGTTCTATTTGCTACAATTTTTTTTTTCGTTTCTAAGCTGTGGTGGAATTAAATGTACAGATAGCAAGTGGTGAATTTATTATCCATAACAGTCTCAAACACTCTTACAGAGAAAGTATACACATATGTGAGCAGGATAACCTAGAAGTGCTTTCTATTATTTTGTCAATTAGTTTCAGAAAATCCAACTGTACAGATAGTCTATCTTTTTGATAGTCTGCTATCAAAAAGTAACTTAAATATGGGATGAATCAAAATGAAATTAAGCATACATATGTTAATAGAATTATCCTATTTTCTGCAAATATTTGCTATCAATTCCTTCTACCCTGTAGTTACCATTAGTAGCTAAATACTTTTAAAAGAAAATAATCTTATTTATCTGTTTGTGCTGGGAATTAAATCTAGGACCTTGTTTAACCAGGCAAGCGCTCTGCTATATGTCTAGCCCAACAAATAATCTTCCAGACAGTGAATGGTTTAGAGGACAACAAAATTAACCAGTAACGATCAGTTTTCCCCCTGAAATGAGACTGTTTCCCCATAACATTCATTAACAGAAAGAATTTTTGTCTGTTAATTCTGACTTACAATGACCTTCCACGATAGCATACAATAACATTATGGCCCCAAACCTACCAGATACACACAGCATTATGCAGTAAGCAAAATGGCCTCAAGCAACACAATGCCTATAGTAATTTATTTTAAAGATTCATTTTATATGTTTATATTTATATGTGTCTTTGCATGTATGTGTAGGGTCCATGGAGGCCAGAAGAGGGTGTCAAATTCCCTGAACCTGGAGTTATAGGTGGTTGTGAGCCACTTGATGTGGGTGCTCACAGCTGTTCAAATAGCTAAAAATAAGTGACAGTGAGTTCTCAGCTATGGATCGAACCCCACACTCAAGAGTCAGGGATCATAGTACAAAAGTGGGTGGAGTGAATATAAGACGGAAGGATAAAGAAGAGCGCTTTGAAATACTGTTCCTTGGATAGGACATGGCTGCTGTGTAGATGAACACACAAGAGCCATGTTTAGCCTCACACGACCAGCATAAGTTAGTTAAAAATCCATCATGGAGGGGAAAGGACTCCACCAGGGAATGGGGTGGACATCCCCACCCTTGAAATTATTGTTAACTGAAGACTACTGGGGCAGAGGCAGTTTTTTTCAGGGGATGGCCACAGTTGTCTATATTTCTGTGGATGATCACACACCCATGTGTACAAAGCAGCACTAAACAGATTCAATCTCTCTCCCTCTCTCTCTCTCTCTCTCTCTCTCTCTCTCTTTCTCACACACACACACACACACACACACACACACACACGTACACACACACACACACACACACACACACAGCATCAAGTTGGAAGATGCATCCTGGGAAAATGGGGGAAAGTGAAGGGAAGAAGGGAATGTATATGATCAAAATAAATTATATATGTGTGTGAAATTTTAAGAGAATGAATTTTTAAAACAGAGAGGGAAGTGCTTGGTTTCCAATGAAGCAATGCATACAGAAGCCCAAACAGACAAACAAACTCCGCCAAAACGAAAACACTAACAACAAAAATTTCTTGGTTTCCTTCAGTGAGCAACAAACAGATACAAGCTAAGTTTTCTTTCACAGAGCTTAGAAGCCACCCAAGAACTTATATAATATACTAAAAACCATCCAAATACTAGTGAAAAGAGGGCACAGGAATGAAAACCAAAAGGAACAATCATTCCCTCCCTCATACTCACAAGAGAAGTGCCATCTTTTAATCAGTGCCTACTACAGAACTTGGTAAGATTCTTTATGGATGTGATAAAAACAAAAAGAAATTTTCAAATTCTAATAAGCCTGCAAAGGAGGCATTATAGATAAAATGGAATATTAGATGCAAAAGGAATAACTTTTCAGAGTGGAGATATTGCTCAGTGGTACAACATTGGCTGAAGTACTGAATTCAGTCTCCAATCCTATAATCAGTGGGGGTCAGGTGCTGGGGAAAAGCACTAGTTGGTAAAGTATTTACTGAACGGACATCACAACCTGAGTTCAGATCTCTAACATGCTTGCCATAGCATGTACTACAACCCCAGTGGTGGGTAGGTGGAGAAAGGCAGATTCCTGAGATCACAGGCCAGTTCATCCAGCCCAATCTAGCTCCAGATTCAGTGAGAGACTGTTTCAAAAATGAGGTGGACAGTGATTAAGGAAAACGCCTGACATCCACCTGTGGTGCCGTCAAATATATGAGTATATCTGCATGGACAAATGCGCCACATCACGTGTGTGCAACACACACACACACACACACACACACACGAGTCAGGAGAATGGTGACAGAATGTAGTAGCCTTCTCATGTAGTCAATGAAAACAAGAAATGTTTTTACTCTAACATGCACTGTGCTTCAGACATTTGCCTTACGGTTCAGAACATAGTAATGCTACCAAACATCAGACCTCACTCTCCTTCTACAAGATTTTACTAACACCATCAATCTGTGTCATTCTCAAGAAATATGAGTTCAAATATTAATTAACTTTTCTAATGAATACACCCACTACAACTTAAAATATTCACATGCCTGCATGTTTCAGAATTAGAGTTGTTGATCAAATTTCTCTTTAGGTGTCTCTTAAAGATTCTCTCTTGTTTCACAGGCAGGCAAAGTTCCACAAGGCTCAAGAGAACCATGTGGCAGTGAAAATGGCATATTTACTTAGACTTCTAAGGTCTTAAAGCATAGTATTCCTTGTTTAAAGACTGAAAATTATAAGAACTTTTATGTTCTAATATAGTATATACACATATATGTATATACTATCACATGCCATATCCTTATGCAAACATGCAAAATAACCTTCTTTTCCACTAAGGAATTAGTCTGTATTGTTAAATGGTTATTATCCCTTAAAAGAAAAACAAATTTGGTATAATATACCTTAAAAAGGCCCCAAACTATAATTCGTTGGTATACTGCCATGGTGCCTCACACAGAAATGAACTTTAAAAGGAACTGAGATTATCTGACTTCATATAGATGAAAGAGTCTAAACCATTCATGTGTGATAGGTAAATGTATGTGTAGTTAAAATTATATTGTTTTAAATTACAACCTCATTTTATGTTTCAGAGTTTTATAGAGTTTTATGTACTGTAAAATCATCTGTATTAACCTCTGACAGGTTTATTCTATTAAGGAGATTTGTACCTGGGCAATATACTGGTTACAAAAATCCTGAGTATCATTGTTTGTATCACTTCTTTCTCCCCTTTCAACAATGAACTTCTATAAACATGACCTACCATTTGTGATTTAAAATGCCTCAAGAGGGATTACATCAACTAATCCATTTTAATTGCTGCTAATACCCCAGCATTTACTTCAGTCCTCATTCACAATTCAAAATAAGTGCTTACACCAACTCCCTGCCTACCGTATATGAAACAGCTCTAGGTCTATACCCTCATGTACATCCTTCCCTTGCTCTGGAGAGGGTTAAACAATGAGTATTGTAGGCTAAGCGAACCCAGGGGTCTTGGACACAGCTACTTGAGGAAGTTAGAGCACAGAAGTAGCCACAGACATAAAGGACACAGCTAAACTTAGTTGCTATCACTCTGGATTTAGGCTACAGAAGTAATGTGTTTGTGTTGAGTCTTGAGCTAAGTCCTGGAGGAAACACTAAATATTGTGCCACTCCAATACACTTGCGCTATCTTAACACCCCGCTTTCCAGAAGAAACCATTCATGGGCTTGATGAGTTTATACAGCTTAAGGACTGAAAACACCGTTCTTCACAGAGTACTAATGTCACTGCCCACTGAAATGACATGCTACCTTCTTAGAAAGCTATATAAGTATCTTAAGTATTAACACAACAAACAAGGACTTGCTCTGGCTGACCAGCCTTTCAAATATTCTAATACCAATCTCTCTTATCTTTTTTCCTCAACTTAATACTGATGTCACTGGATGCTATACATCTTGTCCCAAGAAGGTCAAAATATTTCTTTCTTTGTGTCCATAGAAAAAGTGAGTTCTATATCCCTTACTTTTGCTAGCAGAGTAGAAGGCAACTTCAGGATCCTCCCTCACTACTTGCAACACTATCCTAATCAGACAACTAACTGTCTGTGCTTAACCTTCTCAGCCTCTTTCATGTCAGAGCAAATCCACATGATATCAATCATATCATACAACATTATCACCTGAGGGATGGGAGGACTCCCTGATAAAATTCCTTTATTTTCTTTTACATGGAGAGGACTTACAGTTGCCCTTTATTCCTGCCCTAATTTAAATGTGGCCCTTTGAACTCGAATAGCCGTTAGAACTGTAGAGCTGCCAACACTGATAACTTTAAACCCACAAATCAATACCAGAGGTCATCTCTCTCCAGTTCTTATGTGAAAACAGACCTTTAAATGGAAATGCCATTGGATTTCTAAACTACTATTTTGAGAAAGTGTTATCCAAAGTGTGTTATGAATTTTCAGTACACAGCATTTCTCTAACAAGGAGAGAAAACCAGCAGAACAGGATCTCTGTCCTGAGGGCTGACATTCTTGTAACAATGAAATCAAAAAAGCCAGAAGAGGCCCAAGATGATGGACCCATGGAGGGATGGAGAGTCAGACAGACAGTCAGAGTCAGAGAGAGACAGAGTCAGAGAAAGAGAGACAGAGATAGAGGCACAGAGAAAGAAAGACAGAGAGAGATGTCAGAGTGAGACACACACAGAGAAAGAAAGAGAATGGGAAAAGGCTAAAAAAAATACTATCGTGGTGTCAATAAACCTTATTAATGATCTACTCTACAAATTAAAAAGTAAAAATTCTAATTATTAATTTTCTATTATATGATTCTACTGTGTGAAAACAAGTTCAGAACTCATTTTTATAGTAAAGTTTTGTGATTTTTCAAGCTAGTTAATTTATATTTATGATTTGATTTCTCTAATATTTTAAATGCATTATTATTATCAATATTAGAGATTGCTTGTCACGTGCAGAATCTTTGAAAAAATAACCATCAAGTTAGTAATAAGGACAATGGCTCTTTCAAGCATTGACACTGCTTTTGCTGAAAGATCCATCATTCTTTGTTTAAGGACAGCTGCTTCTCTCTTTAATCTATGACATTACACAATTCTACCCAACCAAGAGAAAGTTCATAAGTATGGTTATTTTAATTCACATATCCCTCTAAGTAGAACTTTCTAATTTAAATATGTTTTACTGGGGTAGAGATATGATTCGGAGATTAAGAATGCTTACTACTCTTCCAAAGGTACTTAGCACCAGTATGAGGTGGCTAATGATCAGTCGCTACTGCAGCTCCAGGGAATCCTTTCTCTGACCGCAATGGGCACATGCCCTCACAAACACAAAGCCACACACACATACAGCATAATTTAAACAAAAAAGTCAGTCTTAAATAATGTGTTTATTTTTGTACAAACCACACACTATGTACATGGGTACATATACACACGCATGTATGCTCAATACTACTAAATTTAAATTGCAAAGCTTTCTGTTTCATGACATTGCTTGTTGGTTTTATACTATAGTGTAAGCATTTATCAACTACAACAGCTATATACTCTATAAGCTGTTGTTCTGACTTCTAGATTTTTTTCTATTCATGTTTATAACAGAACAGGATTCCTTTCAACTGTTTAAACTTTACCTAGGAAGAATTCTAAATATGAGTTAAGTCTCTATTATAGTAGTGGGGGGGATTTAATGAAGATGCAACATTTTGTGGTAAAGCCCAAATTTCTTATTGTCTGTTTTAGTTGACAAATGTGTTCTGTATGAGCAATAACAGCAGCAGAACAGCTGGAAGGCCTTATCAAGCACAAAGGAAGCAACAGCACATGCTGCTAAGTATCTTTCTGATTGCTCAGAAATGGCAGCACATACAGATTTATTCCCTGTAATAAATTAGAACAATTATTTCTCGGGAGTATACAATTTCTTCATACAAGAGTCAAACTTACTGTACATAAAAATGAAAGAAACTTTCAAAAGGATATCTTCCCTTTCTTTGATGATCAGTTCATTCTGTTCTTCCAACTGCCGGATCTTCTTCTCAAAGGATTCCTGCTCGGTTTTCAGTCGTTCCTCTGTCACTTCCTTTTCTTCACTTACTCTAAAAGAAATGACAAAAAAAGAGGAAAAAATAAAAAGTTCACCAGAATAAAGACACATGCCTACAGCTCGAGCTCACCCAAACTACATTTCTGATACAGGATGTAAGTGGAGACTGCTTATTCATTCCCCGGCCGCCCAGACCCAAATAATCACACAAAAACTATATTAATTAGAACACTGTATGGTCTATTAGCTCAGGTTTCTTATTAACTAACTCATACATCTTAAATTGACTCATTTATATTAATCTATGTATCACAAGACTGTGGCCTACTGGTAAGGTTCTGGATTTCCAGCATCTGTCTCCTTCAGCAGCTACATGACATCTCCCTGACTCCACCTACTCTATAGATCTCTGCTTGGATTTCTCATCTGACTTTATTCTGCCCTGCCATGTGTCAAAGTGGCTACTTTATTAACCAATAGAAATAAAACATATATACATCATACAGAGGGGAATCCCACATCATCTCCCCTTTCCTGTCTAAATAAAAAGGAACATTTTTAGCTTTAATACAGTAAAATTACATATAACAAAACAAGTATCAAGCAATAATTATAGTTACAATATTTCTTTGTGAGTCTGAAGTTTCATATCTAATTTATCTTTTATCATAACCAAGGAAAACTATAACTATCTGTCTTCAACTCCATCAAGGACCCAAGAAGGATATAATATTACCTAAGTAAACAGGAAGTGCATTGTAAGCAACTTCCAAAACTCTAGAATTGGCAGAGACATCTCACTCCCTAGACAGTCACCCAAACTTCTTTTGTAACATTGCGGCATCCATCTTCAGCCAAAAGGCCCATAGTATCTGGCAGACTTTTCCATGAAGCAGGAAATATGAAAGGCTGTTTTGCCTATATTGGCAGTTTGTCAGTCACTTTCTTCTCTGGCCTGCAGAATGTCTGGCAGTTTCCTCTGTGAAGCAGGAACCCTGAAGGACCATCCTGTCTTTTGGAAAGTTTAGCAGTCACTTTTCTGTGGGTCCTACATGTCCAGTTCTTATAGCATACCATCAAGCAGTCCAGGCAAGAGCAGTTTCTTGCACAAATGGCTAGCCTTCTCAATTGAAGGCAAATTCCATACCAAATGTCTTTGATGCCCATCAACCTTTTGAAGTAATTGGTACTGCCAGAAGCAGATATGTTCCATTGTCAAGAAAAGTCTATGTTCTTAAAATACTTTAAATGTCATATTCTGTAGGGCTTTGAATTGTTGAAGAGTGTCTAACTAAAATACATCTTTATTTGTCTAGAAAACCTAACTTACATGACTACAAATTTGACTATGATAAATAACTATTAATATATAGTTTTTAATTATTAATTTTTAATGAATGTATAAACATAATACCTTAAACAAGAGTAGAAATATACAAATAACAAGATTGTCCTTACATCTGCATCAATAGACCAAGATTCATACCAATGTAAAGTATTCATTTCTATACCATACCCCCATTAAATGAAAACAAACATTTACAAACAATCATTTTGGGAATTTGGGCATTATTTTCTCTAAACTTCTTCTTGCTTTTTGCGGGGAGAAGTATTTTTAGGGGTTCAAGAAGATCTTTCAGGGGGTCTTGTTCCATCAAACCACATTAGCCTGAAAGGCATCCACAGGTTCTCATCTCCTGTGGAAACAAAAGCAGAATAGCTTTTCCAAGTAATATGTCTTCTGACTCAAATTTTGAAGTCAAGACACCTTTAAAATACATGTTGGTTTAGTTTAGCAACAACCCCACAACAAAATGTCTCTCAGGAGTTAGCTCATTAATAGTCAAAAATTTAAAGAAAACACAATAGCATACATAATCCCAATTCTGTATATTTTCCATCTTTGTGTAGCTTTTTTCTCTCCATTACTTTTTAATACTTATTACCTTTATTCCTTTAATCTATGACTGTCTGTTCTCTTATATTTTACTGTCTCTTTCAAGACGTTGTTTTATTTTTAATAACTATTTTTATAACTCTCTTTTTTTCTCTTTCTCCCAAGTCTACATACATTTTTAAACATAATACATCTCATCTAGAGGTCTTTTATGTCTGAATTTGTCCTACTGTGTAATTGAAATACCTTTCTGACAAGGAATATTTAAAAATAGTAAGCAGTGTTGTAGCAGCAGCCATGGATGCTGGCTCCGCCACTCTTGGGCTATCAATATGGCGGAAGTACATTTACTACCAGCTCTATAAGTCAAGTTCACTGCAGCAGATTCAGGGATGCAGCAGGTTTATGTTGTTGCCATTAATCAACTTGCAGCATACTACACACAAACCCCATAAGTACTCCATAGCAGGACCTGCTGAAAGAGTCAGTCATTTGTGCAACCAGCATGAACCAGGAAGCTAGCTCTTAAAGTAGCCACACCTCTGCTAATGACCAACAAAGCCCATCTAAAAATATGCAGCTACCAAGAAGCTGTGCTTAACTCTGTTCTTCTACATCTAGAATCCCTTCTCAAGTTCTCTCAGGTTTTATGTGGATGTAGTTGGCTAACATTGGCACCATTCAGGATGGTCCTTCAGAGTTCCTGCTTCACAGAGGAAACTGCCAGACATTCTGCAGGACAGAGAAGAAAGTGACTGACAAACTGCCAATATAGGCAAAACAGTCTTTCACATTTCCTGCTTCATGGAAAAGTCTGCCAGATACTATGGGCCTTTCGGCTGAAGATGGATGCTGCAATGTTACAAAAGAAGTTTGGGTGACTGTCTAGGCAGTGAGAAGTCTCTGCCAATTCTAGAGTTTTGGAAGTTGCTTACAATGTACTTCCTGTTTACTTAGGTAATATTATATCCTTCTTGGGTCCTTGATGGAGTTGAAGACAGAGTTATAGTTTTCCTTGGTTATGATAAAAGATAAATTAGATATGAAACTTTAGACTCACAAAGATAGAATAGATGATAGAGCACTGTCCTTAATTTACCAAACACAAATAGACTATATTGTAACTATAATTCTTGATTGTTAACTGGTTTGTATATGTAATTTTACTATGTTAAAGTTAAAACCTTAGTTTTTACTTGGACAGGAAAGGGGAGATGATGTAAGATGTCCTTCTGTATATGTGTTGCTTAATTGGTTGATGAATAAAGCTGTTTTGTTCAATGGCTTAGCAGAGTGAAACCACGTGGGAAGTCCAAACAGAGATATATAGAGAGAGTGGGCACAGTCAAGGAGACACCATGTAGCTGTCGAAGAAGAAAGACAACAGCCAGAACTTTAGGTAAGCTGCAGCCTCATGGCAATACACAGTTAAACAGAAATGGGTTAATTTAAGATATAAGAGTTACCCAGGAATATGCCTACGCTATTGGCCAAGCAGTGTTGTAATTATTATAGTTTCTGTGTGATTATTTGGGTCTGGGCAGCTGGGAAATGAATGAGCAGTCTCCACCTACAACAGGATTCTTAGGGTGGTTCTGTGTTTCTAATTTACTCTCTTATAAAAGTCTTCAAATTTTTAACATTTATGCTCAATATTTTAAAAGATATGTACAGAAAGAAAAAATTTAGAATCATGGTGTACATTTTTAATTGAAGCAGTGTCAGGGCACAAAGTAACAATAAGAGTTCTCAGGCCAGGTGGTGGTGGCGAATGCCTTTAATCCCAGTACTTGGGAGGCAAGCAACAATCTCTTTGAATTCGAGGCCAGCCTGGTCTACAAGAGTGATTCCAGGATAGCCTCCAAAGGTACAGAGAAATGCTGTTTCAAAAAACAAAAATGAAAGAAAGAAAGAACGAAAGATCTCACCCTCCATCTCTCTTTGAATAGGCAATAGGTTAGTCAACAAAGCAATAATCTAAATAGAGAGAACAACTGGACTGGCACCATTAAGAGGAAAGAAACTCTGCCCAGGAGTGCACATCCAGTGCTGGCTTTTTCATTCTTGGGAGGGAGAACAATAGCTTATGCATATTTACCACTGCCATCACTTACAGACTCTTCAGATGACTTCCTCAAAACATCCATAAACTGTCCTCTTACTTAACAGGAAAAAACCCTTAGTGTTAAGTGACTGGAATAATAGTAGTGCCTGAAGGAATGGATTTCTTTTGAAATCTTATATTTTACTTTAAGTATTATTGAATATTTTATATTTCTCTGTAAGATAATATTATCTGTCTTAATATCAAAAGCTCTTTGTGGTGGTTTGGAAAAGAATGGCTCCCACAGGTTCATATATTTGAATGCTTAGTCATCATAAAATGGCACTATTTGAGCAGGATTAGGAGATATGGCATTGTCGGGGTAGGTGTAGCCTTGTTGGAGGTAAACTCTGAGTTTTCAAAAGTCCATGCCAGGCTGAGTCTATCTCACACACACTCTTTCTTTGCCTGTGGATCAGGATGTAGTTTTCAGCTACTGCTCAAATACTATGTGTGCTACCATGCTTCTGCCATGATGATAATGGACTAAACCTCTGAAACTGTAAAGAAGTCTCCAATTAAATGTTTTTCTTTTATGAGTGTTGCCTTGGTCATGGTTTCTCCTCACTGAAATAAAAGTGATGAAAACACCACCCTCTCACAGTAACATGTATTATCTTATGTTGTATATTTTAATACAACTAATATTTCAAAGAGAAATATATAGCTTTGAAAATATCTGATGTTCTATCAGATACTCTAGAAATGAAGGAAGGTAAGATTAGGGATTAAATATGTAAATCATATTGAAAAGCATGAACTTGAGACACTATCTATGTTCCCTGGAGACTGTGCCAAAACTTGTGGTAGATCAAGCTTTCCCCTTCCTGTGGACCCTCTTGGCCCTCCATTCTAACCCATTCCCATTCTTTTGTGTCAGCCACCAAAACCTGACAGCACTCTCTACCTAGAACCCTTGCAGGTCACACTGGACCTAGACTCTGGTAGGCAGTTTTCACACTCCTCTTGTCTTCTATTACATTCTCTCCAGTCTCCCCACTTCTCTGTAGTAACCTGCATGCAAGGGTCTGTCCTTCCACCCTATCTCCATTCCCTAGAGACTCCAAGAACTTTGGTGTGGACCCAGTTTTTTTCTTACTATAGACCCCTTCAACACTCCCTTCTAATTCATCCCCATCCCTTGGTGTCATCTCCCTAAATCTAGAAACACTTTCTACCTGGGAATACCAGTGACTATACTAGGCAGGAACTCAGACAGGTGATACATACCATGCTTCCTGTTCTCCAATACAATCTCTCCATTTTCATCCTCAGCCCAGTAACAACCTGCTTACAGTTTCCCTCCTTCCACTTCAACTCCATTTAACTCCACCTCTTGGTTCAGTCTCAGGATCATCCTGGACCTTTCATCCCTGTCATTCCAGATTATTCTCTACCTTGCTGCAACCTACTAACAGGAACCCCCTTTCTGACCACATCTCCAACACCCTAAGGACCCCCCACCTGTTGGTGTGAATAGGATCCCATTTTCTCTTAGTGAAGCCTTTTCACCTAGCTCACATCCATAAATCTCTGCCACTCACTGACCTGCAGTAGCACTCTCTACCAGGCAACACACAGCCACCACATTTTCCCAAGATCAAGAGCAGGCGATAGAAACCAAGGAAAGGAACATCCATCTAACAAAGACAAGAACAAATATCAACACTAAGCTGGCTAGTACTAATGGTAGAGAAAAAAGACAGTCATGATAACAGACACCAAGGAAATCCAGAGAATCACTTTAAAAGTTTATACCCCTCTCATATGGAAAATTTGAAAGGAAATGGATAATTTTCTTGATACATATCACTTACCAGAATTAAATCAAGATCAGATGAGCAATTTAAATAGATCTATAACTTTATAACCCTAGTGTAATAGAAGCAGTAATTAAATATTTCCCATCCAAAACCAGCTCAGGGCCAGTTGGATTTAGCACAGAATTCTACTCAATTTTCAAAAGAAAAATAAATGTCAGTACTCCTCAAATTATTCCACAAAATAGAAACTGAAGGATCATGGCCTAATTCTTCCTATGAGGTCACAATTACACAACAAAGGAAGTAAGTTACTGTCTATTTTCCTTTACGAACAGAAATGCAAGAATTCTCAAAGTACTTGCAAACTGAATTAAAAATACATCACAAAGATTATCTACCATGCGCAAGTATATTTAATCTTAGAGATGCACAAATGGTTCAACTTACATAAATTAATTCAACACACTGAACAGAACTGATATAAACTATATGGTCATCTCATTATCCAACATCCTTTCCTGACAAAAGTCCAGGAGAGATGAAGGATACTGGGGACATACAGCAACATAATGAAAGTGATTTCTAACAAGTCCACAGACAACATACCCAGCTCACACATAATCAATTTTGTCCCTTCTCTGTTCATATCAGACTTTGAACAAAGGAGTACACATGCCCAAATTTCATTGCAAAAATATCAGCAATATAAAAAAGATCAAGTCAGTATTTTCCCTCCAAAAGTCTACTAGTCTTGAAAAAATGAAACAAACCTCCCCTCCCCTCCCCCTCCCCTCAAAAAAAACAGTTCAATAAGAATTACAAAAATGAACCCTAGGATACAGAATTTAAAAGAACAATCAAACTTCATTAAGGAATTCAAGGAGTTTAAAGACAAAAAGAAAGAGTTAAGTGAAATTAAAAAGAATGAATTTAAGGAAAAAAAAAATGCCTGGATGATGCCCAAGAAAACGCAAACAAGGTTGACATAAATAATGAAGACAATACTGTTTGGTCAAAAGTGAGACCCCAGCCCTCTAATACCCCTATATACAAGGAGTCTGGAGTGTAATATTAAGTTGAAAGTGTCACCCCAGCCCCTGGCCTGGGAATTGCCCTAGTCCAGACTTCAATTCCAGCCTGCCAAGTGCTTGGACTCTAGTTCCCAGCCTGCTAAGCGCTTGGACTCAAACTCCCAGCCTGCCAAATGCTGACCCCTCCTTGGGGAGGGTCAGGACCACTCACACAGGGTACTTATGTGGTGCTCGGGCACCACACACACACACACACACACACACACACACACACACACACACACAAAAGAAACATGTGGTTTCGAGTTTTGCATGTGATCTCCATCTTCCTCCTGCCATGTTCCCGGCCACCGGAGAGCATGGCATTCATTAAACATGGGCATTTTTGATTCGGTCTAATCTGGTTTGATTGGAGTTCTTTGCCTGCGGAGAGGCTCAGTTAAGAAATATTCCTAACATCTTGGAGGTCCTACTGAGATGGGTCTATTTTTCCTATGGGCACAGTAATACCGTGCTGAAAAACTCCCATCCCCCATGCTTTCCGCCACACTCCACTTCAGACTCGGTGAGTTCTCCTTCTTTTGCTCTATGCTGGCAGGGTCCCCAGGGTGACCCATTTGCTTTTCGGGCTTTGGTTGAAGCTGAGGACCATGCTGGGAGCATGAACCGCACGGCAAAAGCCAGGCTTTCACTGAGATAGAACTTGGGTGTAGAGAGACGTCCCCCACTCATTTCTCATACACCCCTGTTTTGACTCAAGGACTGTGTTTGGTGGAGGCATCTCGACAGACTTGAGTCCCATTGGGCATAGACTTTTAAAAAAAGGTCCTTACATTCTCTTCTATCAGGTTCAAAGTGGTCGGATTAATGTTGATGTCTTTAATCCATTTGGACCTGAGTTTTGTGCATGGTGATAGATATGGATCTACTTTCATCCTCTACAGGTTGACATCCAGTTATGCCAGCACCATTTGTTAAAGATGCTTTCCTTCTTCCATTGTATAGCTTTAGCTAAATGGAGACTTTTATAATTTAATAAACTTTGAAAAAAAAAAAAGGTCCTTACAGTTCCAAGCAGATTACTCAAATGCTCTTGAGGGGCCTTTTACAAAAAATCCTTCTAAATTGGTCTATCTAAAGGCTCCATAACCTGCAGTTTATGGATCCCTCTGATTTGTAGCCTGGTGTTTGTCCTGCCCCCCTCCTTTGCCTTCCTCTCAATCTCCACTGATTTGTCCCGCCCCCACTTCCACCTCTTGTAGCCCATGGGGCTCCCATGCCTCACCCAGAGTCATGGCCTTCAATGGCATAAACCAGATCTCCCACAAGATCATAGAAGTAAATTTCCCCAAAGTGAGAAAAACACACCCACACAAATACCAGCACATAGAACACCAAGTAAAATAAAAATCCCCACATCTTATCATAGCTAAAACACTAAGTATACATAACATGTATTAAAAGCTGTAAGAGAAAAACAAAAATCACATATAAAGAAAAACCCACCAGAAATAACAGCTTATTTCTTCATGGAAATTATGAAAGTCAGAGAGCCTGCATCAAGAGATTTCAAGTATTAAACTATGACAGCTATCACAGATTAATATACCCAGTTAAACTACTCACATAACTAGGGGAAAAAGAAAGACTTCCAACGATATAAATAGTCTTTATATATATTCATCAAACCAAACCTAAAGAAAATATGAAGTAATGTTTTCAGCTGAAGAAATGTGCTCCGCAGAGATACCGTGGAAAGAAAAGTGAAGCTATAATGATTAAAAAAATTACAAAGTGCCACTGAGAACACAAACATCATCAAAAATCAACAACACAATGACCACAATTCACACACACATTTCAATAATAACTTTAAATATCAATGACCTCATTCTCCAATCAAAAGATACAGACTGACTAATCAACACCGAAGCAACAAACCAAAGTCAAAGCAACCCTGGCATGACATTTGGCTGACATATTTTATGCCCATTCTGGCAAGAACTCTGCCTTTTTAAGACTCATTTGCCCCACCATCCCCAAGAGTTGGAACTCTCAGATTTGGAAGTGTTAATTTTGAAAACTGTTTCTACTGAAGACTCTTACTTGTGTGTATAAAAGAACACTAGGAAGTGTGAGAGTCAAAGTTACATTTTAAGTTTAATTACTATGCATAAGAGATCCATGAAATAAAAATGTCTCTGATCTGCAAGCCCCTTGCCCATGGACAGATAGTTCCTGACATGCTGGAGGCTGTTGTTTATGGGAGATAACAAATCACGTGTTTTCACTCCCCTAAACAAGTTTGTCTGACCCATCTGCACTGGATATGCTTTATCACATGTGGGTGGGAGGTAAATAAGCAGGAAATATGTCAGGATATATGCTTGTCCCTGGTAAGACCTAATGGAAATGCAATGAATTATGTGTTTTCCTTCTTATGTCCTTGCCATACTTAATCCTGGGCCATTTCCCAAGAACCTGGGTATAGATCTGGCCAGGTTCCTTCCACTCAGCCAGTATTTGATTAAAGTTTCTTCAAATTTGGCTTTAAACCGTGGTAGTGGCCTTATTCTCAATTGGTGGGATTAATAGGAGACAACCAACCTTACCATCTACAGAATTAGTAAACCTCAGTCCTACCAGAGGAAAAAAGTCTAAGCCCAGTTGATGGAAGAAATAATAAAAGTCAGAATGAAAATAAATAAAATAGGGGAAAAAAAAGAACACAATACACACCAATAAGCTTAAGAGCTGGTTTTGCGACAGTTTGTGGCCCAAGATTCACAGAACTTTGGCCCAATCAGCCAAAAAAGAGGAAATCTGAGCAGGGCAGGGGGGAAAGAGAGAGAGAGAGACTAAACAAGAAAAAATTAGAACAGACACTAAAGAAATTCAGAATATTACATAGAAATGTTTTAAAAACTTTTATTGCATTAAGCTACCGTCTTAGGGTTTTATTGCTATGAAGAGACTCCATAACCATGGCAATTTATTCCTCCAAACAAAAGCAGGATCTGGGCTATCAGAACAATACCCCAGTCTCTGGTACCAATTTCCGTCTCAGTTAGGATTTCTATTGTTGTGATGAGACACCATGAACATAGCAATTTTTACATAGGAAAACATTTAAATGACCTACAGTTCAGAGGTTTAGTCCAATTTAGTCAGGACGGGAAGCACAGCAGCACACAGGCAGTCTTGATCCTACAGAGGTAGTTGAAAGTTCTACTTCTGGATTGAAAGGCAGCAGGAAGAAGAGTGACACTGGGCATGGGTTTGAGCTTCGGAAAGTTCAAGTCCACCCTCAGTTAAATATTTACTTCAACAAGGTCACACATACTCCAAAAAGGTCACACCGCCTAATAGAGCCACTCCCTATGGATCTATGTGGGCCATTTTCATTCAAAGTGCCACATATGTAAAACCTAAACAAAATGTATGAAATCATAGATTCAGAAAAAAACACCAAAATCAAATCATGAAGAACTCAACAACCTATGGGTCTCATCAACAGACCCATAACAAAGGAGGACATTGAAGTCCTAATAAAGCATTCAGCTAAAAATAATAAATAAATAAGGCCCAGGACCAAATGGATTAACAGCATAATTCTACCAGACTTTCAAAGAAGACCCACAGACAATACTATGTAACCTACTCAAAAAAGAAGAAGAAAAAAAAGAAACAGTATAAACAGACCAAAATTCCTTCTACAAAAAAAAACCTGTAAGTTGATATCCCCTGATGAACATAGACTCAAAAATATACATTAAAATGTTTGTAAACAGTACATTGAGATATATCAAAAGATTATCCATCATCATCAAGTTGGCTTTATCGCTTAAGTGCAGGAATGGTTCAATATTTGTGAATCAATAAATATAATAAAATACATAACTGGACTTAAAGATAAAAATCACATGATCATTTCAATAGATAAAGAAAAGCCCTCTGACCAAATCCAGCATGTCTTAATGATAAAGTTCTAAAGAATGTAAACAAGAGGAAATATATGTCAACATAATAAGAGATATGAGAAGTCCACAGCCAACATAATCCTAAGTAGTAAAATCTTGAAGGAATCCTACTAAAGTCAGGAACAAGAGAAGGATATCTACTATCCCTTCTGTTTTTGTTATGCATGAGAGGGATCCTTGCAGTGGGTCCCATGGAGGGTGGGTCCAAAGGTAGGTGAGGGACAGACAAATTCACCATAGAAACAGTTTGAGTGTGGAGTTTATTGAGATAAAGGGAATGGATAATGGGAGAAAAGAGAGAGACAGAGAAAGAGAGAGGGAGAGACTAGGGAAGAGAGAGGAGGAAGAGAAAGAGCCAAAGGTCGACTTGCCTCTTCAGAAGAACAGACTGGAGAGAGACTGGGAATGGGTGGAGTTTGTCTCTTAAAGGGACCTTTGCATCTACATACAGTCAGGGAACTGCTTGCCATGTGCAGAGGGGTGAGGTGTTGTTGAAAATTAAGGCCTGCCAGGCCAAAAGGAGCAAACCTGGAGTCTCCCTGGCACTGTCAGAGGTCCTGACCATGCCTAGCCAATAAGGGATGACCTCTGTCAGAGGTACTGACTGTCCCTAGCCAAACAGGTGTGACCATGCAATGTCAACTGATCAGAACACCTGGATGCTGGGAGAATATATGTTTTTCCTGCAGTTAAATGACCGAGTCTGTTGTATGTCTTCTAACTGACTACCAGTGTCTGAGATGTTGACACTGCACCTTCTCACCCTCTCTCCCAAGGAAGACAATAGAGCCCAATGACAAGGTGTGACACACTGTGCCAGGTTCCCAAAGGATAGGGCCAAGGTGTGCCTGGACACTAACACCTACTTCTTTTCAACACTGTGCTCAAAGTATTACCTGGAGTAATAAGATAAAAGGAGGAAATCAAACAGAAACAAGGGAAAAATAAGTCAAACTATCATATTATAAGTATCATATAAGATAATATGATACTATATGTTAGAGACCCCAAGAATTATATAAGAAAACTTTGAGGAAAACAATAAACTAATTCAATAATGTGAAAAGATAGAGTCAATTTGCACAAAATAATAGTTTTTTTCTATACACTCAACATATAGAGAAGTATTGTGGACACACTCCTATTTAAAATTGCCTCAAAAAATATGAAAGAATATGCCTAACCAAAGGAGTAAAGGAACTTAACAATGAAAACTTTAAGTATCTTAAAAAATAAGTACAAAAAGACACAAGAAAATAGAAAGACATCCAGGCTCATGGATTGGTACAATTAATATTGTGGTAATAAATATTTTACTGAAATATACTTACAGATTCAATGTAATCCCAATCAAAAACCCTCATCTAATTCTTCACACACAAAAAAAACATAAAAAGGTACCCTAAAATTCATATGGAACCACAAAAGACCTCAGATAGCTACAACAATCTTGAACAAAAAACCTGCTAGAGGGATATCCATTCCAGATCTAAGACATACTATAGAGTCAAACTAATAAAAACCATTAAGTAGTGGCACAAAGATTGTCATCAAGAGCAATGAAATAAAATAGAAGTTAGAAGTGAGTATAACTTCAGACATGTATTTAATAGAGACAAAATTGTAAGTTGAAGAAAAGAAAGCATCTTCAACAAATGGTGATGTGAAAACTAGATGTCCACATTCAGAAGAAAGAGATTAGAACAGTATCTATCACCTGTCATAAAAAAATAACTCCAAATGGATCAAAGACCTAAATCTGAAACCTGAAACACCAAAACTGCCAGAAGAAAACACAGGCAGAACTTTACATGATATAAGTGTTAGAAAGAACGTCCTGAATAATTCTCCCAAGAATTAGGATTAACAATTGAAAAATGGAACATCATGAAACTTAAAAGGTTCAGCAAAGCTAAAGAAAAAATTAGACCCTGTGAAGAGGAAGCCCACAGAATGGGACAGAATCTTTGCCAGCTATACATCTGACAGAGTAATAATAATATCTAGAACACAGTAAGAACTAAAAGAAACCAGTCAAATAAATAAATGACCCAACTGAAAAGCAGGCCTGGGACCTGAGCAGTTTTTAAAATAAAACTTCAAAAAAAAAAAAGGCTGCAAAATCTCACAAGAAAACCCATCATCATCCCTATCAATTAGGAAAATGCAAATCAAAACAATTTGAGATTTCATCCTTATCCATGTCAGAATGTCAAAGATCAATGGAACAACTGACAACAAATGCTGGAAGGGTTGTAGGGAAAAGAGAAACCTCATTCAATTCACAGTTGGTGGGAATATAAACTGGTACAGTCAGTATGGAAATTAATATGGAAAATTCTCAAAGCTGAAAATAAATCTGCCACATGACATGACAATATCGCTCCTTGGTATATGCCCAAAGCACTTGATATTATACTCCACAGAACTTGTTAAAATTAAAACCTTCCTTTTTATTTAGACAGAAAAGGGGAGGTGATATGGGATTCCCCTCTGTATGCTGTGAATGTTTTACTACCATTGGTTAATAAAAGAAGCTGCTTTAGTCTATAGCAGGGCAGAATAAAGTCAGGCTGTAAGAGATACAGGGAGACAGTAGGTGGAGTCAGAGAGAAAGCATGTAGCTGCTGAAGGAGAAAGATACCTGCTGGAACCTTATGGAATTTTCCTACTAGGCCATGACCTCATGGTGATGCACAGATTAAGAGAGATGTGTTAATTTAAGATGTAAGAGCTAGCTAGAAATACGTGTAAGCTAGTAGACCAAACACTGTTTTAATTAATACAGTTGTATGATTATTTCAGGTATGGATGGCTGGGAAACGAATGAGCAGCCTCAGCCTACACTCCACATCTTGAGATTATTATATAATTACATCATTTCTCCCTTTGGAGAAAGAACAGTTTCATAGAATACTTCCCAAGAGAAAGGGACACATGGTTTCCAAACAAACAACATCATGGTTAAAAGAAAAATTAATGGATTTGAAAAGTAAAATATATTTCAATGAAATGCTTTAATTTCCTCTTGACAACTTTCAACACTGTGCAGAAATTTAAAATGTACTGTCTAAAGGAATACAGTACTTTATAAATAACAGATGAAGCAATATTAGCAAAGATTCTAAGAACTACAAATACATATCTCTTATGAATATAGATTCAAAAATTCCTCAGCAAGACACTAGCAAGCAGAATCTAGATATATAAAAACATATGTCACGACCAGCTGAGATGTACCTCAGGAATGTAAAGTCAGTACAATATCTAAAACTTAACTCATGCAATGTACCATACATTAATAGAACCAGAGACAAAACGTATATGATTATCTATAGTAGATATATAAAAAGCATTTGAAAAAATATAAAAGAATTTTATGATTAAAAAATTCAATAAATAGAAAAAAACCTACCAGATGATACCAACAAAATGCTAACATGGAAAGGGCAAATGTAATGGGACCCCATTCCTATATAAAAACTAGAGGCAATTAAGGAATGCCGACAGTGGGAGAACTAAACTTCCCAAAGTAAGAGACCCCCAACTGGGTATCTAGAACAAATGGTCAGCACTGAAACGTATATATAAAAATAATAGTATACAGACTCAGCAGGCGATATTTATATACTAGGGAAAAATATATAGGTATGTAAGAAAACATTGAAAGAAAAAGAAGTCATGAACTTGAGAAAGGGCAGTATATGAGAGGACAGAAAGGGAAGGGGGAAAGTGATATATTTTAAGTATATTTTAATTTTAAAAATAAAAGTTATAAAAAATATTAAGAAAATTAAAAATGAGAAAAAAGACCATCTATTATAAACCTATAAAATATTATACTTAATAGTGAAATGCTGAAGTAATTCTGCTTATGTTCAGGAACCAGGAATTCAACACAGTATTAGTTGACAGCCAAGGCAATCAAGCAATAGAGAGACTGGTATCCAGACTCTAATGAAAGAGTGAACCCATGTCTACCTCATATCATGTAACTTCATATACAAAACTAAGAAATTATCTGTGACCATATCCCCTACTCTCATTTGATGCTGGAAACTACACAAAGATGAAAAAATTATAAAATTCACTAAAAAGTACTGTAATAAAGGAGATCATAGAAAATACAGGTTCCCACAGAAAATTGCAAAAGCCAGCTGTATGTTTATATTGTAGTAGTAAACTACTCAAATATAATTATGGAAATAACTGCCCTTACATCATGAGAATAAAATGTAATCGGGTAAAATCAACATAAGGAATACTAGCCTTAATACCTGACAACTGCAAATACTGCTGAGAGAAAGAAAGACTAAAACAAATGAAAGCCTGTGAACTACTATAACACAATAGTTGGGTTGGAGACGGTTTGGGGTTAAAGCATGCCATCCACAAGCTTGTGGGCCTTGAATTGGATCCCATAGGCCATGTATAGGCCTCTCAATTTCAAAACTTACTAACAACTTCACTGATAAAGATGGTGTGATAAACCTATAGATTAATAAAACAAAACTGAGAGTTCAGAACATGTCTCATATTTTTATTTACAATCAAAATTGATTTTTGACTGAAATTTGATTTCAAGTGATTGATTTTCAGCATACTGATTTTCAGACACAGTACTAAGAATGAAATCAGACCCATATCTATTACCCTGCACAAACATCAACTTCAAATGGACCAAAGACTCCAGTATGAAATTTGAATTGTTGAAATTGCTGCAAGAAAATATAGAAAGTACCTACAAGATATAGATATAAAAATAACTTTCTGAACAGGACTCAATTTTCCAACAATTAAAATTAATTAAAACCAACAACTGATGAACAGGACCTTACAAAATTAAGAGCTTATTTCTATGTAGCAAAGTAAGTAATCAATAAAAATGAAAAGGCCCAGAAAGTGTGAAAGAATCTTTGCCAGCTATATATCATTTCCAGAATATACAAAGAATGCAAAGAACCAGTCAAGAATACAAACAATCCAACTAAAAACTTGGCAATGGATCTGAACACAGAGACTATTGATTTCTAAGTCTTCAACATCCAAGCAATTAAATAAATGCAAATTGAAACTACTTTGAGATTTCATATTATACCAATCAGGGTTGCTAAGATCAACAAATGCTGGTGAAATGTGGAGAAAGGGGAACCATCATCCACTGTTTGTGAATTGCAAACTGTTACAGCAATGATGAAGATCAGAGAATTCTCAAAATGCCAAAAGTAGATTTACCAAAGGACTTCACATCTTACTCCACAGATCCTTGCTCAGTCATGTTTATTGCCACTCCATTCAAAAAAGCTAGAAACCAAAAACAACCTCAATGTCCTGCAAATGATGACTAGATAAAGAAAATGTTGTACACATTTACAATAGTATTCAAATGTAAATAAAAAGAAAACCATGACATTCCCGGTAAATGAATGGAACTAGAAAATCTTATACTGAAAAAGGTAACCCCAGACAGAGAATGACAGATGCTGCACGTTCTTGCTTATTTGTGGAGTCTATAGGGATCTAAATATTTAGATGGAATAAATACAGAAACCAGGGAAGTATAACAAGGCCGTAGCGGTGCTGTGTAGGGGAGTAATAAAAATAATCGGGGGACACTTTAACTTGGGGAAAGGAGGAGGGCAATACGGAGGTGAGGGAAAAGAATACATGACAATAAAGTTGCTTGAAAAATCCTTAAGAAAATATAAGTTTATGATTAATTACAATTACACATCTACTATATGCATACACCCATATTAGTTTAAATTAATTTACACCAATTGGGGTGATAATACTCACCCCAAGAACCACAAACTATATAACAAAAACCCTAGGGCCAAAATTGGAAATCTCCTTTTGAGTTGTTGATCAGGGGCATCCAAGAAATTTCTCAAATAATCTAGGTTATTGCTATATTGCTACTTGGTTGACTCCCAGACTTAACTGTTGCTGCAGAGACCACACACTTTAGACACAGGACTTGGAGGAATTCAGCTGGAACTGACCTGGAAGCCTCTTCCCAAGGACTAGCTAGCATGATAACAGATGGTGATGTGCAAGCTGCCAAGGGAGAAAAGCAATCAATAGTCCTACCCAGCTGTACAGCCTACAAACACAACAATAACCACTATAACAAAGTATCCCCAAAGATGTAGTAGTGGTACTTTATTATTGTGTGTAACCAACACACATTGTACTTAAGACCAGCTCAATGGTAGGGAATTCAGGACCATATGGTAGGTATCTAGGGCCATAAATCCAGCCAACTACCTGTGGCTGGCAAAGAAGATCATGAACACTAAAGGAGAATCTACTACCACCACTTCCATAAACCAGTATTATTTCCTACTGCATTCTAAATATTTATCCTTACACTCACAGATAAAGTGTGGTTCTTACCCATCATTAGAGAAGTGTCTTTTTTAGCAGATAGAGACCATTACAGAAGTAGAGAACAACTTACCGTGGGGTGCTCAACTGCAACTGATACTCTACAACACAATCTCTACACAGAGGACTCAGGGAGGGAGCAAGAGAAAGAGGGAGGGGAAGACTGTGGGAGCCAGAGGACCAGCACATCTTCAGCAAGATCTTGTCATCTAAATATAACAGTGAAGCTGTACCCACGAAATCTCCACAAAATTGCTGCCTAACAAAACCTGAACAATACCACCACCAGTTGCCATGCCTACATGGATGGGGTAAACCCCACAAGCCCCAGCCCTAGAATGAACAGATACAGGCAATGAGTAGGTGCTGAGAATTCGTCTTCTCCAATGAGTAGTCCCCTAATAAGTTCTCTGATCCTAAGTGGCCAGACTTA
Source organism: Myodes glareolus (assembly GCF_982192425.1). Classification (NCBI taxonomy): domain Eukaryota; kingdom Metazoa; phylum Chordata; class Mammalia; order Rodentia; family Cricetidae; genus Myodes; species Myodes glareolus. Next base: position 62,050,117 of record NC_142038.1, read on the forward strand.
AGCAAATATACATACAATCAACACTAAATGAACCCATATATGTATGTATATATGTGTATACAAATATATGTATGTATTTGTGTAAAACATCAACAAAGAAAAGATCAAATATTTGAGAAAAAAATGGAGGAGAAAGGAAAAGTTGTAGGGGTGGAAATGATGAAATAACAGTATTCCTATATGAAATTATCAAAAGATAGTTTAAAAACCACAAAGATACATATTATGAAAAGAAAGTAAAATTGTATTTATTCATGCTTGTCACATTTATGGAGGTCCTTTAAAAAACTACAAATAAAAAGACAAGCCCTGTACAATAATAACAACAGCTGACAGAGAAATCAGCAGAAATTCTCAGCTATATAGTGACTTTCAGGCCAGTCTGAGCTACATGAGACCATTTATGCAAAAACAAAGAGCTGGACAGAAGACTCAGCAGTTGAAGTGCTTATTGCTCTTTCAGAAGACCCTACTTCAGTTCCTAGCTCACAATTGAAATGCTCGATCAGTGGTTCTCAACTTGTGGGTTGTGATCCCTTTGGATTTCTAATATATGCTATCCTGCATACCAGATATTGATATTATAGTTGATAATTATAGTAGCAAAATTATAGTTATAATGTAGGAATGAAATAATTTTATGTTTGGAAATCAACACCACATGAGGAACTATACCAGAGGGTTACAGCATGAGGAAATTTGATAATCATTGCTTTAGATTCTGGAGATCCAATGCCTCCCATCAGAACCTACACTCAGAAGGCACACATACACAGACACATGTGCAAGAATAGAAGTTTAAAAAAATTAACCCAGATAAAAAATATGAAACTTTATATGCCCGTCTATAAGTATAGAAAAGGCAATTGCTAAAAACAATCTTCCATAATAAAAAATCTCATTAATCTGAGTACTAAAAGAACTATTCCTCCAATCTAATAAACATCATCTATGAAAAATTCCTTATAGTTATCAACTTAAAAGGTTGAACAAAAAGAACAATTTGTTTCTGTCCTTATACTTCTATAAGAAGGAAGTCTGTCAACTACAACTCTGAAATGTTTAGAAATGAAACTTTAGAAATGTCTGAAAGTCAATGCAAGAAAAGAAAATACATACAGACAAGAAAGAAACAAAGTTTCTTTGTACAGGTGACACTGTTCTATAAGAAACATTTAGATATCTACAGAAAATACATCAAAATAAACTATTTTAAAAAACAATGTTACTGTGATAAATTCAAAGATGTAACTATAACCCTCTATCCTGGTATTATTCATTTACTGTTGCTAAGGTTAGGGCTAAATCACAAATACCACATCTAAGATTAGGTCACAAAAGACACTGACTTCTGTTATGCTCACTGTTGCTAATTCCAATGGAAGTCAAAGAGTCAAGTAAATGTTGAAGGTGTTGGCCTGCTTCTTCTTGATGCTTATAGAAACTGGCTGAAGAAAAAGGAAACTGAATAAAGACCATTAAGCTACAATAAGCAAGGCCTTAGCGATTTCAAAGATTTACTTTACTTGAGTTTTGCTTGAGATTTGCTTTACTGAGTGAGGTAAGCCAGACCCAAAAAGAGGAACACGGTATGTATTCACTCATAAGTGGATTCTAACCATAATTAAAGGTCTCTGAGCCTATTATTCGTGATCCTAGAGAAGCTAAATATGAAGATGAACCTGATGAAGATTATTTAGCTATCCACCAGGAGATCCTGCATCTGACGAAGGACGGCGATACAGCCGGTGACCCACATTGCAGCACCGGACTGAGCCCCCCGAGGTCCAAATGAGGAGCAGAAGGAGGAAGAACATGAAAAACGAAATCAGTACTGCGAGGGATGCTATCACCCACTGATACAAGGGAACGGATCTGATGAGAGTTTACCATGGCCAGTTGGACTGGGACTGAAAGAGGACGTGACCTAACCAGACTCTCCGAATTTGGCCGGATTCTCTGACTGTGGCTGACCCGAAGTCTTTCTGAAAAGCCATTGACTATGACACTGGGACCTGTTTCCTCTACATATAATGGATTTTGGGGATCCAGTCTGTTTGGACACTCACCTTCCTGGACCTGGAGGGAGGGGGAAGGAAATGGAACTTCCCACAGGGCAGGAAACCCTGACTGCCCTGGGGGACGAAGAGGGAGGAGGAGGGGGAGTAGGGGGAGTGGGAGGGTGTTGGGAGGGGGGGTGGAAATGGAAACTTTTATAATTTAATAAAATTTACTAAAAAAAAAAAAAAAAGATTTGGATTCACTCTAAAAAAAAAAAAGAAAAAGGAAACTGAATAAAGACCATTAAGCTACAATAAGCAAGGCCTTAGCGATTTCAAAGATTTTTATACACAATGCACACATTCTCCCCCTCCTCTCTCAGGGGCGGAGGGGCAGGCTGAATTTTTTAAAATATACTTCTCAGTGTATTTTAAATCCTGGATAACACCATGTAAAACATGTGTCAGAGATAAAAGCAAAGATGAAACTTTTGTTGAGGCATTAAAAAAATTAAAGTCTATATCTCAATATAAACAGAAAAGACATGTTAAAAGATTGTTTGGGCTCAAAATTTCTTCAAACAGCAAAGCCTCCAAGAAGCTTACCATTACTTTAAGCTGATATGTTTTGTTGTAATGCATTGAACACCCATAGAGAACACAGATTATAAATGTGCTCATCAATGGCTTTAAATCCTCATCAGCTTGCTCAGCAGTATGTGCATCCCAACTGCATCTGCCTCTGTTGCTGTCTCTCAGATCTCTCTGCTTTCTCTGTGCCTCATGGTTTACTCATGTCTGAATATCTTGGAAGCTCAATAAAGAAGATGAGTATAATTCCAGTGCTCAGAACTAAGCAGACCTTCCCATGGCTCAGATTTTACTAATTTCATATGAACAGACTGCTTTGAGGTTTGCTGGTACTCTTGATCCTCAGTGTACCACAGGCATCATATTCCTCAAGGCAACACTTCCCTTCAGGTAGGCCAGATGCTTCTTCTCAATGTCTTCCCCAACCTCAGCTTTATACTTTCCTAGTCTGGTGAATTTATATATTTACTATACACATGGTAGTCGGGATTTTGGTAGTTTACTTTTGATTGATGTTGCTGTAATTATGCCTATGCTAAACAGTCTTGTGCAACCTGGGTTTAAGAGGTATTCTTATATTTCTTCTATAATTTGGGGACCAGTATATAACTCTTGCTTCCATTCAGTTTTGTGCCTCCTTCCCACAATGTTACGTGGCTTTTTAAGAAACATACATTCTATTCCTGAAAATGTGTTTTGTTTTACAGAGGAAGACAGAGAATGTAGTAGGAGAGAGCTGCTTGATGGTCCCCAGCAGCTCAGTCCCAAAATAATCACACAGAAACTGTATTAATTAAATCATTGCTTGGCCCATTAACTCTAGTTTCTTATTGGCTAACTCTTACATATTAATTTAATTCATTTCTATTAATCTCTGTATTGCCACGTGGCTTACCGGATAAAGTTTCAGCATGTCTGTCTCCAGTGGCTCCAAGGCTTCTCTCTGACTCTACCTCCTTTCTCCCAGCATTCAGCTTAGTCTTCCCCGCCTAGCCCCGCCTAGCTCTGTTCTACCCTATCAGGCCAAGCCATTAACCAATAAAAGCAACACATAGACAGAAGGACCTCCCACACCAAGAGAACTTTCCTGTCATCCCTGTAGCAAGTGCTGTTTCCCTTCCAACACCTGCACCAAGAGAAATCAGTTTTCTTGCCAAATAGAGCCTATGAACAAACACTGTCAAAACAGTTTTTTTTAGGGGGGTCCCAGGGAATATTTGCTGTCCCAGGGAATCGCATTTTTGCCTGCCCAATGTTGGCCTTTGGCAATCTCACACATACTTTTTAGCTGAAAATCCCATTTATTTCCAGAATGGTCAGGTATGTTAGTACTTACTGCTGCCTTTCATGAGCAACACAGTTCTCCTTAGAACTTAGGCTAATTGGTTACTCTTCCATCTCAACTCTATTTTAAAGTCCTCTGTTTTCAGTTTGTTGTACATCTTTATTATTGTAAGATAAGGAATAATATCCTTTAAGTCATTAGACTTAATTATATAAATGCATATGCTTACCTACATGTTTTTGCACTTATTTTCCTTACAATTCCTTTTCCATTTCCTAAGTTGGAGCAAGTTTAATAACAAAGCATTAGTCAGCATTAGATTATATCCCACAAAATTACAATATATACTATTTAAAACATGGAAAAACCAAATTCATAATGCAGAAACATGGAGCAGTAAGTCCCCACCTCACCTAGGGTCAGCAAAAAGCACACCACTTCTTTCCTACTCTTGTTATAAATGCAGTGCTTAAATCTTATTAAGAGAAAACAGACAAATCCATATTTAGGAAAATTCTACAAAACATATGACTACTACTCATTGAAAGTGACAAGGCCAAGAAGGAATAAAACACTGTCACAGACTGAAGAATACTAAAAAGAAATAATTATAGATGGGACTTTTCTTCCTCTCGTTCAATCTTACTGGACCAATTTTTTTCTGCCCACTGACCACTGGAAAGAAAACTATAGTATAGAGTAAATAAAGATGTAATATTTTGACCTCTGTAAAAACTAATATGTTACAGAAGTATATCTTTTAGATATCTTTGTTAACTTAGAATATTCAAATACTTTTAAACTATCAAAATTTTTAGTATAAGATGATAATTATGTCCTTTAACAATGATTTAAAGATAGAACATACACATCAAATGATCAATAATTGTGTTACAATCAATTATATATAAATTAATAGCATAGGGAATAAAGACATTCTAATGTACTAACTTGAGAATTCTTAGTTCTCAAATGCCATAATTCAAGAAATTCCCAGATGCAGTTTTGAGGCAGCCACCTAAACAAGTACTCCTGGGGATTTCTGAGAAACTACTCAGTGTGATCCCTCACATATTAGTGACTTTTCTTCTCTCCCACTTATTTCAGGTCTATTCTGATCCAAATTTATTATAGCAAGTACTGGCAAGGTTTTGATATCAACTTGATAGAAGCTAGAGTCATCAGAGAGGAAGAAACCTCAGTTGAGGAAATGCCTCCATGAGATCCAGATGTAAGGCCTTTTCTCAATTAGTGATCAATGGTAGAGAGCCTAGTTCATGTTGGTGGTGCCATCTCTGGGCTGGTGATCCTGGGCTCTATAAGAAATCAGGCTGAGTACAAATCACAATCCCAGAGAACCTAGACAACAATAAGGATCCTAAGAGAAACAAATATGGATCTAATCTACCTGGGAAGTAGAAAAAGACAAGATCTCCTGAGTAAATTGGGAGCATGGGGACCACGGGAAAAGGTTGAAGGAGATGGGAGAGGCAAGGAGGGGAGCAGAGAAAAATGTATAGCTTAATAAAATCAATTTTTAAAAAAAGAAAGAAATCAGGCTAAGCAAGCCAGGACAAACAAGCCAGTAAGCAGCTCTCCTCCATGGCTTCTGCATCAGCTCCCGCCTCCAGGATCCTGACCCATTTGAGTTCCTGCCTTATTTCATTAAGTATGAACAGCAATGTGGAGGTGTAAGTCAAATACACCTTGCTTCCCCAACTTGCTTCTTGGTCATGGTGTTTCATTGCAGTAATAGAAATCCTAACTAAGGAACAACAGTATACAAATGAACTATGGCAGAGAATAATCATGGTCCATAAGCACAGGGACAAAAGACATTAAACAGAAAACTGAGAAAAGACCAAATGCTATAGGATAGGGTATATTGTTTCAATGGACCTATAGTGATAGTCCATCAATCTTCCATTGACCCAAATGTGGGTCAAGCATGAGTCAGAATAAATCCACACAAATCAGCAAAGGTTGTTCACACTCATAGGGCTGTGTGCGAATGTCACACAAAAGGGAAAAAGTACTTGTTACAGAAAAATTAACTTCATATAGGTGGCACATTGTAGTCAGACTAGAAGAAAGACTATTAAATGTGCATTAATTATTTAAAACATATTATTTGAGTGACAGATTTCAAAATGGACTATCTAAAATTCAAGTCTTGAATACCAACTCTTCGGCACTATTAATGACTTTCTACCTACAGGAAGTTAAAAGTCTTTTCTTACAATTTCTAAGTAATTAATTATAAGGACTATTGTATGTCATCCCCTAACCCAAATAATGAAAGTATCAAAAATGAAAGTAAAAACTCTTAAGCTACTGAAAAATAAAAGTCTAGTATTTCTATTGTAGGGTAATGTACATTTCATTCTTACCTAGAAGTTATAATAAATATTTTTATAAAAAATAAAATAATGATCAACTTACTTTACAATGGTGCATCGGGTTTGTTTGTTTTATTTTGGTTTTTTGCATCTCGGAAATATCAAGTAGAACTAGCAAAATGTCCATTGGGAAAAATCAGAGTATCTGGGCCTAAAAAGAATTTGTTCTCAAATAAGTTACTGCAAAAGTAGTCTCTTGGGAACAATGCATGAACTGACAATGGATCCAAGACAGGAAACAGAAGGGTTTTCAGATTCTTATAGAATAGTTCATCCCTATCTAGTACTGCAACTGTGGCTAGAATAATTTTAAAATGTTGAAACTTATTTTTCTTCAAAAATAAAGTCAATGAAACAATCTATGTATTAGTCCACAGCACCCGTTGCCACCTTACAGGCCCCAGTAAACAAGAGCATGCATGCAGAGCTGATCTCCACAAGTAATTCTTTTACCATCCCTGAAAATAATTCATTAATGCTACGGTGAAAGACTTTCTGAAGTCATATAATTCTGCAACTGCAACAAGAATTCTTTCTACCCTAAATCTTTCTAGAGAAAGCTCAGCCAATATCCCACTTACTCTTATGCACATGTAAATCAATGCTGGACACCTTAGGGAAGCCTCTTCATTTACTTGAAATTTACGTATCAAATTATCCCTTACTATCTTCTTCTATAAGCAACATAATTCACATCACTGTAATTTTTCTTTGTTGTATCTATTCTCCATTAGCTTCTGAATTTTGGTTCACCTCTGTACACTAATAATATCTGTGTACTAATAGTGGGAAAGTTCCCTAAATATAGATTAGTAAGGAAGCACCCACAGAAAGTTAACTCATAGCTGAAATTTCAAAGTCTGTTTGCTTTCTTACCCACTAGCACAGTTTTGTTCACTCATATTCACTATGAATGAGGGGTTTATTTTATCTATCTGTGCTGTCTAATCATCATGCGTTTCCATAAAAAAATTTCCAACATCCCCTGGAATAATGGCACCAAGTTATCCCCAGAGCAGAAACTCCTTACCTGTGCTACACTTGAACATTTTTAAGGAATATGAAAGTTCTCTGAATCTTCTGACACTTCTCCCTTTTGATTTGTTTTAATTTCTTTTACACACAGGGTCTCACTTTGTAGACCAGGCTGGCCTTGAACTCAGAGTTCTGTCTACACCTGCCTCCCGAGTGCCAAGATTAAATGCATATGTCTCGATGGTTTGACCTTTAATATTCTATGCATGTCATAAGCTCTTATCAGCACTATTGTCCTTTATTTGAATGAATTCATTTTTCTAGCCTATTATGCCAATGATAAATTTTATTTTATATCTTTTATTCAAATATATATTTCCAATTAAAACTACTAATACATCTTACAGGCATCTTTCCTTTTTATATTTTTAGTTAAATTTCACATTAGTGCAAAGAACTTGAAAATAATAAACATGATCCAGCTACAAGTATTCAAACAAGTATTTGACCAAACCCATGTCTATATGTCTCCGTGACCGCACAGCTGGAAAAGCCTTTCTGAAGCTGTGGAGCTCTGCCTTGGATTTATTTATTTATTTATTTATTTATTATGTATACAGTATTCTATCTGTGTGCATGCCTGCAGGCCAGAAGAGGGCACCAGACATCATTACAGATGGTTGTGAGCCACCATGTGGTTGCTGGGAATTGAACTCAGGACCTTTGAAAGAGCAGGCAATGCTCTTTACCGCTGAGCCATCTCTCCAGGCCCCTCTGCCTTGGATTTTATACTTTTACCATCAATTACATTTTTATGCTCTTATCTAACACAAAAATAAAAAAATGCATTACAGTGTTAAAATTAGGAAACAATCATATTCTCTCTCACAATTCATGTCTTTTACTTGCACTCTATCCTTTGTCATTACCGAATATCTCTCCCTTCCTTTCTGCTTTCTAAATATATACAAGATTCACAGTTACATTTGAACACATGTACATATTATAGGCTAGAATCTACATATGAGGTTAGGTGACTTTAATATTATACATTCTAAGTTAATCCATTTTCTTTCATATTGAGATTTCATTTTTCTGTGGAGCTGAGAGGTGTCTTTCTGACCCCTTGTTCCATAGCATCAGTACAGATATTAAACAGGAGGTTCACATACAGAGCCTGTATGAGGACCTGTCCAAGATACAAATATGTTTTCCCACATCACATTACCAAAGTCATGACCATATTTCAAAAAAGGGAGAAATGCAGGGCTTGGAAATAGTTCTAATAAAGATGCTTTAAACATCAAAAGTAATATTTGAAAAATAAGTAAACATTATGCATTTATATATTAATCTACAACTGAAAAAAGGAAAACAAATGACACTTCTTGTTCTGTAGGCTTGCTGAGAGCTACTGAATGCTGTATCCCTCTGAGTGGTAGGTGCCAGCCAATCTCAGTGATGTGACTCCTTAAACAATACCAACAGCTTTGCATCTAAGCCAAAGCATAAGCAGGTGTATTCAAATACGTCACAGAAATATGTCATTTTCTTAATGCTTTTGGCACTTGTCTCCATTTGATTTGACCTTATACAAGGTACAAACAATCTCTTATGGCTATTTTTTTTTCTTAAAAAGATATGAATTAAGGTAACTTTTAAAACTACAGTCTAACCATTTCCTATTAAAACATCATTATTTTCTATTAAATCAAAAATGAGTCTATTCATTTTAAAAATGATATATTACACAAGGCAAGCTAAGCACAAAAGCAGCAGATTTTGTATTATTTTATATGATGTGATTTGTAAAGCAAAGTTTTATAATAAGCAACTATATTTAAACATCTTTTTTATAAAGAACACAATTTTTTTCTCTTCAGAATGAAATTTGAGCTTTCATTTCCTCTCTCTTCATTTTACTTTGTATTTTCTTCTTGAATACTGAGCAGGATTGGGGATAATCAGAATCTGAATATAATGATGACATCTGCACAGAGGAGTTGCTCAGAGCAGGGGCCCAGAACCCAGGGAGATATAAAAGAGTATCTACACAGAAGTCTAGTAGGAGGTAGAGACTCAAGCAGGTAAGAAGAACATTGTGGGGAGAAAGTCAGTCACACATGGATTAAAAACCTCAATATATGTCCAAGGAGATGCCCCAGCTCGTTCCTTGAGCAGCAGAGGAAAGGGTGCCTGAACTGGCCTTGTCCTATAGTCACACTGATGAATATCTTGCTTATCATCAAAGAACCTTCATCTGGTGATGGATGGAGATAGAGACAGAGACCCACATTGGAGCACTGGCTGAGCTCCCAAGGTCCTAATGAGGAGCAGAAGGAGGGAGAATATGAGCAAGTCAGGATCGCGAGGGGTGCTTCTACCCACTGAGACAGTGAAACAGATCTAATGGGAGATCACCAAGGCCAGTTGGAATGGGACTGATGGAGCATGTGATCAAACCGGACTCTCTGAAGGTGGCTGATGATGGAGGCTGACTGAGAAGCCAAGGGCAATGGGGCTGGGCTTTGATTCTACTGCATGGACGGGCTATGTGGGAGCCTTGTCTGTTTGGATGCTCACCTTCCTGAACCTGGGGGGAGCGGGGAGGACCTTGGACTTCACATAGAGTAGGGAACCCTGACTGCTCTTTGTCCTGGAGAAGGAGGGGGAGAGGAAGTGGGAGGAGGGGAGAGGAAGGGAGTGAAGTGGGAGGAGAGGAGGAGGTGGAAATTTTTAATAAAAAAAAAATAAAAAATAGACCTCAATATAAATCTGACCACACTGAACCTGACAGAAGAGAAAGTGGGAAGTAGTCTACAACACATGGGCACAGGAGACCACTTCCTACGTATAACCCCAGTAGCACAAACACTGAGAGCAACAATTAATAAATGGGACCTCCTAAAACTGAGAAGCTTCTGTAAAGCAAAGGACACTCTCATTAAGACAAAAAGGCAACCTATTGAATGGGAGAAGATCTTCACCAACCCCGCATCAGACAAAGGTCTGATCTCCAAAATATATAAAGAAAAGAAACTAGACATTAAAATTTTGAATAACCCAAAAGATACTAAAGGTCATGTTCAACTTCCTTAGCAATCAGGGAAATGCAAATCAAAACAACTTTGAGATACCATCTTACCCTTGTCAGAATGGCTACAATAAAAAACACCAATGATAAGCTATGCTGGAGAGGATGTGGAGTAGGGGAACACTCATCCATTGTTGGTGGGAATGCAAACTTGTGCAACAACTTTGGAAATCAGTGTGGCAGTTTCTCAGGAAACTGGGAGTCAACCTACCTCAGGATCCAGCGATTCCACTCTTGGGAATATACCCAAGAGATGCCCAATCATACTACAAAAGCATTTGTTCAGCTATGTTCATACCAGCATTATTTGTAATAGCCAGAACCTGGAAACAACCAAGATGCCCCTCAATGGAAGAATGGATAAAGAAAGTGTGGAACATCTACACATTAGAGTACTTACCCAGCAGTAAAAAAACAATGAAATCTTGAATTTTGCATGCAAATGGATGGAAGTAGAAAACACTACCTTGAGTGAGATAACCCAGATCCAAAAATATGAATATGGTATGTACTCACTCATTATTGGATTCTAGCCATAAACAAAGGACATTGAGCCTATAGTTTGTGATCCTGAAGAAGCTAAATAAGAAGGTAAACCTAAAGAAAAACATATAGTTATTCTCCTGGATATTGGAAGTAGACAAGATCGCCAGGCAAAAGTTGGGAGTACGAGGGTTGGGGTAGGGTGGGGGTACGGAGAGATGGGGAGAGAGAAGGGAAAAGGAGAGGATTGGGGAGAGCTTGGGGGAATGGGATGGTTGAGATGGAGGAAGGGTGGATATGGGAGCAGGGAAGAAGATATCTTAATCAAGGGAGCCATTTTAGGGTTGGCAAAAGACTTGGCTCTGTCTAGAGGGGTTCCCAGGTGTCAAAGGGATGTCCCAAGCTAGGTCCTTGGGCAGCAGAGGAGAGGGTATCTGAACTGGCCTTGTCCCATAGCCACACTGATGAATATTTGCATTATCACCATAGAGCCTTCATCTGGTGATGGATGGAGACAGAGACAGAGACCCTCAATGGAGCACTGGACTGAGCTCCCAAGGTCCAAATGAAGAGCAGATGGAGGGAGAACATGAGCAATGAAGTCAGGACCGTGAGGGGTGCGTCCACCCACTGAGACGGTGGGACTGATCTAATGGGAGCTCACCAAGGCCAGCTGGACTGGGACTGAATGAGCATGTGATCAGACCGGATTCTCTGAATGTGTCTGACAATGAGGGCTGACTGAGAAGCCAAGGACAATGGCATTGGGCTTTGATTCTCCTGCATGGACTGGCTTTGTGGGAGCCTAGTCTGTTTGGATGCTCACCTTCCTAGACCTGGATAGAAGTGGGAGGGCCTTGGACTTCCCACAGGGCAGGGCACCCTGACTTCTCTTAGGACTAGAGAAGGTGGGGGGAAGAGGGGAGTGGTGGGAGTGGGAGGGAAATGGGAGGAGGGAAGGAGGTAGAAATTTTTAATTAAAAAATTTTTTTAAAAAAAGCCTAAGAGGCAGCTAAGGAAATCTGAAAGGGGAGAAATAATCTTACCACAGAAAGAGCACAACAATTGGTTATCCAATATCAAATGTCCTGAAAACATACATATGTGTAAGGGTATACAAACTGAACAGGCTGTATTTAGATAATCAGATATGGCTAAATATATGATTTATATTATTAACATAAAAAAGGAAAACATTTAATTAGGGCTCACTTATAGTTTCAGAAGTATAGTCCATTCTCAGCATGACAGCACATAGGCAGACATGGTACTCGAGAAAGAGCTGAGAGTTCCACATCCAGATCTGCAGGCAGGAGGAAGAGAGACAGCCTCCAGATCTGGCTTGAACTTCTGAAACACCAAAGTCCAGCTCCAGTGACACTCTTTCTCCAACAAGGCCACACCTCCTAATCCCTTCAAACAATGTCACTCCCTGGTGACCAAGCATTTCAATCTATGATCTTATTGAAACCACCACAGACATCAAATGTATTAGCAATACTCTACTCTTAAAATGAGCTGTCTCATCTATAGATGCATCTCATATAAGATTTTGTCTCACCTGGCCAGTTCTTTAATTAAGTTGGCAATGCGTCTTTTGTCTTCAAGGCATAAATCTTTCAGTGATGCACTCTTCATTCCTTCCTTGCAGAAATTCTAGAATAAAACATCTTGTTAGCTTTTTTTTTTTACTAAAAACAACTGTTAAGTACTTTCTGAGAAAGAATGCTCAGATGACATTGGAAGACACTGAGAATATCTGACACTGTAGCCAAGACTGTTTAAAGACATGAAGGCATTCTAGGAGACAGTAGCTGTAGATCTTTAAAAAAAAATCAGAATTTGGAAGGGACAGAGCTAAGGAGACTTGGAATTTACCGCTAGTGTTTATCACATGCTAAGAATGCGATAAGTACGTCTTACCTGTTACTCCATCTTATTTTCATAGCAGTGCAATTAGGCAGGCATTGTTTTAGTTCCAGATTGGCCAAGGTTATAACAGCCACATAACAGAATGGAGTGCAAAGATGGGCTGTGGTCTTAAGCACCATGCTACAATGTGGGAAGTCCTTCTGTCTATGTGTTGCTTCTATTGGTTAATGAATAAAGAACTCGCTTGGCCTATAGCATCTGAGGAGGAAGGTGGAGTTAGGTAGAAGCCATGAGTCCTCTGCCTGAGACAGATGCTGAAAACTTTACCAGGTAAGCCACAGCCATGTGGTGATATACAGAATAATAGAAATGGGTTAGTTTAGGATATGATTTTATCCAGAAATATGCTTAAGCTATTGGCCAAACAGTATTGCAAATAATATGGTTTTCTGAATGGTTATTTTGTGGCTGGGCAGCTAGAAACCAACAAGCAACCCTTCATATAACAATGCGACTGTGTTTTTTGTAGTAGAGTGGGTTTTCTCCAGTACTGTAACAACGTTAGAGGAGTCTTTAAACCCATGAAATTCAGGGCGTCAATGGGGAATCCTAGTCAACACAGAATTCTTGGTGCTATACATAGTTACAGGCTGAGATTTGAAACTGGGACCTCTGAAGTAGCAGCCAGTGCTCTGAAACGCTGGCCATTTCTCCAGTTAAGTCTCTCAGTTAAAATTACTGAACAAGAGGTGACATGTTAGTAAACGAAAGTTTACATCAGTAAGAGAAGTTTAAAAGTTCCATATATGGCATCAAGAATTCTCATGAATAGACGGAAAAGCAAAACACTTAATTCTATAATAGATATTGTATGGGTGTTTATATAAAGTTACAAACATATAAAACCAAACATTGCTGAAAAATCAAAATATATTGTTTTATTTAGGACAGGGTTCTGAAAACTACACCTGAAAGACAAAATTAGTTTACTATATGTTTGTAAATGAAAATTTATTTAAAAAAAAAAAAAACAAAAACCCACCAAGTAAATCATTTACAGAGTCCCTAAGATTATTTTCATGCCATGGGGGTAAAGTTGTGTAATTGAAATAGATTATTTTGGTCTGTAAGTCAAAGAGCCAAGTAAGTGAGTGGCATTCCTCCATAGACTCTGCTTGAAGTTTCTGCTTAACTTCCTGTTCTGTTTTCCCTTTTTTTTTTTGGACTATGACCTGGAACTATGTGCTAAATAAACCATTTCTTCCCCACGTTGCTTTTGGTCAGAGTGTTTAAACACAGCTTCAGAATAAAACTGGAAACTGTGCAAATGAAACAATATGACAGCTGAAAGAAGCGTAACTAGCTAATGGCTTTCATTTATGCCTTTCTGGGTGCACTGCAGTGCTCATACCAGCATCAACCAACAGCAGAAACACCGCAATGCACCATTTCTATTCCTAAAGCCATCTGAAAAGACACATCGTTCACCACCAAATCCTGTTCACTGCCAGACAATCATTAGTAATACATATCAAAAATGATTGTACATTAGGAATTGTAAAACACTTCCTGCAGCTAGTCTGACAGTAAATGTTTGGGTTATTTTGGGCTTTTGGTGGTAATAGCCACTACAGCCACTTTTGTGATTCTACAAAAGCAGTCATAGACAATACCTCAAAGCATAAGCCTACCCAGGGATTAAAAAAAAAAGCATTTACAAAACAAGCTGTTGTATAGCTGCTTCCTTCAAAATGAAGCACTATTTTTGAGGGACTAAAGAAGCTTACGTCTTCCAAGGCTCAGAAAGTGCACCTCACAAAGTTCTAAGAGCAGGACACAGTTTCTGAGGAGAGAGTTGCTGCCTACAAGTTGAGGAGGGACCTGCAGGGCATAACTGTTCTGAGTTGTCACCCATAGTGGAGTACATTTTGGTGATGTAGCTGCCTTGGAGTTTTGCATGCTCTTGTAAGTCATCCCAGTAAACTCACTGATTCACCAAGCCAGATTGAGTCTGTTGTCCTTGTCTTATATGGGATAGACAGCAGATTGAACAGTTTCTCCACACACACCCCCACCCCAGAAAATATCACACACCATAAGCAGAAAGAAGATTCTGCCCATAAACCGAGATTATAAACACTAATGTCAAACTTTGATTGAGGGAAGAAAATTTAACAATAGTTATAGCATTACAATAAATAAAGTGAATTTCATTTGAAATACAGCAGTTAAAACAAATGGAAAAAGACATACGCCAAAGGAATGTGCAGATACCATTATGAAGACAATGAAAAGGGCAAAACTAGTCAATGGCCTATAAAAAGCAAGAACTGTTGGCAGGGAGGTAGTTCAGTGGACAAAGAATGTTAGCACTGTAAAAGTCAGGATCCCTCAAGTCACATAAAACTAGGCAGGCAATGGTGGCCACCTCGATTCCCAGCAGTTGGAAAGCAAAGACAGAGGATTCCTTGAGAAAACTAGACTAGCCACTGGATATCAACGTGATATCCTGCCTCAAAAACGAAGTAGAGAGGAACTGAGGAAGAAACTTGGTGTCAAGTTCAGGCCTTCATACAAACAAATATGAATACATGGATAGGCACAACACATATATATGCAAAAAAGATGACAAAAATAAAAGAATAATAAAGAAAGAGGGGCTGGAGAGATGGTCAAAGGTTAAGAATGCTTGATGTTCTTGCAGAAGACCTGGGGTCAATTCCCACCACACACAAGATGGCTCACAACCATCTGTAACTCCAGTTCCAATGGATCCCATGTCCTCTTCTGGCCTCCTTTGGTACTAGACACACATATGTGCAGGCAAAACACTCACACACATAAAATAAAATAAATCTTTAATACATCAAGAGTTTTTCTGCAATCCCAGTATTTGGGGGTCAGAGGAAAGGAAATCATGAGCTCAAGGTCAGACTCAGTTACACAGCAAATTCAAAGCCTAATTCATATATTTGAGGCACTGGTTCAAAACAAACCAAAAATGTTTAGTTTTGTTATTCTAAAATACAGAACAAAACAAACTCTAAAAAATTTCAATGACATTATTTTCTAAGTCAAAGTCATAAAAATGCAGACTGATTTTCCTCATATAAGCTTCATTCTAATATGAAAGTATCATAAATCAACTAATAAATTTTGAGAAATAAAAACATAAACAATACCTAACCAGAAAAATAGTGAATTTGACTTACTCATGAATTCCAGAAAAGGGGAACAAGGAAAATTTAAACCTTTTGAGACACAGTAAGATAATACATTTTCTTAGCTAAGGCTTAGAGCACATCTATACATTTTAGAGCAAAACTCTCAAGAAGTCCAGATGCTTTATGTTGATACTTAGCACTATCAAGGGCCACAAAAGGTTTGTGTCTTCTACAGATACAAACAGGCCGTCTTTTAAAGGTCTTTGTGTCTTATTGAGCAGTATGTATAAAACCCAAGAAGCTTAGGAGACAGCTGAGACAGTAAAGTGTCTGGATCTCGAGCATGAGCATCTGAGTTCAAATGAGGACAGAGTAGCACTTGCCTGTAACTTTGCAACTAGAGGGGTTGTAAAGGATGGAGACTGACCATGGCGAGCTCTGGGTTCAGTAAGAGACCTGTGCTATAAACAAAAGACAACCCCATTCCACCCCACCCCACTCCACCCGCAAAAAACCAACAAAGTAGAGTGTTAGAGGAGTAGAGGATGAGGAAGATACCTAACTTTGGCTTTCACACATGCACACACATATGTACACATGTTCACACCCACCACTACCACCCACCCCAACTCATGCACACGTGTACACACACACACACACACGCACATACAGAAAAATAAGATTACTGACCTGTTCAGCTATCGAATCTCCCGCACCTTTTAAAGACTCCATGGAAGCATCAGTCACCCTGGAAGCCTTAACTTTAACATCAACTTTTGGATTTATCAACTTGAGTCTTGATCTTGTATTTCCTTCTGTAGATATTCCTAAGAATGTTCATTAAACAAGACTTCAGATTTGATCTTAATCTTTTCAGCTTCCCCATATTCCCCAGTAACCCTCTCTTGGTATCATGTACTTTATGGAACCTGATGAGAAAAAATTTATAAATTTCAATTTAAAGTGTGTGTGTGTGTGTGTGTGTGTGTGTGTGTGTGTGTGTATGCTTGTGTGCACATAATCACAAAAAAGTAACATAGAAAATGGGATAATTCAGTTAGGTGCTGTAAAGATTTCTAGATCACATTAACAGTGATAAGTTACAACATATTGAGATGACATGGGACATCAAGAAACAGTTGGTTTTTACCCTGAGTACCTTCAATGATTCTGCTTGACTACTCATCCAATTGAACAATCAGTAAGCATAAAGACTTGTATTTAATCTAGATCAACTTTTCATATTTTCTTTTAAGATATGAGATGTAAATTTTCAAAAAGAATCTCTTTTCTTTAATAAATTACACATTGTATAAACCATAAATGCTGACTTTCCCAGCCAGACCCTAAGAACCAATATTTCAAATCTTAAGAGGATATAGTCAAATTTTCACAAATATTTGTTCTTTCATTATGTAGAAAATGAATTGTTTCATATCCAATTGCACATACAAGGTTGTCCCAATATTTAATTTTCTCCTAACACGTAAGAAACAGCGGAAGTTTCAAGAACTTTAACGTAGATGTCATACCTGGTACATAAACTACTGATTGTTCTTCATCAGAAACTAGGGAGGAGAACATGAAGGAAAATACTATAAAACATCATGAAATATCCATGCATATCTGTAATAAATATTCACCTATTTTGAGCTGAGAATTTATAACTTACTTAACTTTAGATAGTCATAATCTTATGTGTAGAGAAGACACTGGAAGCCATGGTTCATGCATCATTCCTTCACACCTATTCCCAAATAGCATACTTTTGGGATACATGTTTTGCTATTATGTTGCTTTCTTTTTATGAAAGAAAGAGTTAAGCACCATGGAGGAGCTGACAGTTATTTTAGGCAGAGAGAATAAATAATTCCAAGACAGGCATTAGCTTTGAAGATTAAACAATGTTTCAGGGCAAATCAATCATGCAAACACAAAGGCAATGTTTATTCTTCTGTAATACATTCGGGAAATGTCCCAAGAGGCCCTTCTATAGAAGACATGGGAAAATTTTTAGAACAAAAAAAAAAGAACTATTTTGAATTTCAAAAGGTCTATAGCAAATATATATATATGTATATATATAAATATATAAACTTTTCTTCTGATAGTTCTTTTCCTGTAGCAAATATGTATATACATTATATGCACATATATTTTCATGTGCATGCAAATGTATGTGTATGTATATATTTGCTACAGATGTATATATACATATATGTATAGATGTATGTGTTTATAAATATATACATTTGCTAGAGAAAAAGAAACACCACAAAAAAAGCTTTCTTTCTAGAGGATCCTATTAGGAACTCTGCCTAAATCAAGATACATCTATATAAACCAACAATTTAATAACATTCCAGGCAAGAAGCATATAAATAATTTTCCATCCACACTATATACAAAATTCCAAATTTTTTAGTTTATAAAATATTTTTAAAGATTTCTAGACAAAACAGTTATTAACCACAGTTGTGTGAAAAAATGATGTAGTGGGTTCCATGACATATCCATAAGGTCAACATGAAGGTTAGTTCCAAAGTCATGATCATACAGAAGGTCCAGATTATGCTCTATGGGCTACTAAAAGAACCCAACCTATTGAACAGGGGAAGTAGATTTTATAGGGAGGAGGAGTTGGGGGCAGGAGAAGTGAAATGAAAATGGGAGAAGCACCAAAATACACACTGTATATGTATAAAATTATAATTTAATAATAAAGTAAATAGATACATATTTTAGCTCAGTATCAATCCTAGCAAGGGAATCTTTTTCTAGGGGATACTATCAGAATTGCCTAACAAAATGATAGGTTTGGTGATGCAAGCCTATTATTCCAGCTACTAGGGAGGCTGAGCAGGTAGAAACCAAGACCTGCTTGGACTACAAAATGAGTTTAAGGACAGTCTGAATTAAGACCCTGTCTCCAAGGAGGAGAGGGTGGGGATGTGAGTTGGATGAGGACTGGAACTGTAGAAGGCTTCCCTGGCATGAGATAGGCCCTGAGTTCTATCATCCACAGTAACAGAAAAGCAGGAACTCTCAGATGTCACGCTTGAGCTACTGGGTGGTTTCTTCTACAGCACAAGTACATGTGCTATCATAACTCTGAGATTTGGGTTGATTGGCTAGGTGGTGGTACAGACCTATTATCCCAGTACTCTGGGGAAGATGGCAGAAGATTAAGAGATCAAAGCCAGCCTCCACTACATGAAACCTTGTCTCACATAAAGAAATACCTACAGAAAGATGTTTACTGAATAATAAACACCCATAAATTTTCAATTTCATCAAACAATGTGGATGAGGTCTGACAGTATTGGAGAACTAGAATTACTACTGTTCCAAAGAAGCCAACTTTGACTTCACCAATAACCAATCTCAAACAGCTCTATGAAATGACATGGTATGGTCTCCTGAGCAACAGAAACCATTTTTTTTTTTTTACTTTATACTCTGACACACAGACTTTATACACAGTGGGCACTTGATAAATGTGTAATGTTTGAAATGTACTTGACAAAAACAAAAATAGGAGAAAAAATTCAAGACGATGGTTTAAACATGCTTCATAGAGCAGTGCTTTTAATTACAAGATAGATGCAGGGTGTTCTCCATAGATGTCCTGGAAAACACATTGTATTTTTTAGGTCATTCACAAAAAGCCTGCTCACAAATGGAAGAGAAAAGCCTGAGTCTAGAACTGGGAGCCTACTCAGTTTCAGAAGCTCAAACAAGCATTCTCCCTCTCTCTTCCTTCTTCAATCCTGACACACTTCTACCATTCTTACTCTCAGCTAATAAAGTTCCCTAATTCCTTAGGAAAACAAACTGTAAAGACCTTACCAATTTTCCCTTCTTGTACAGAAGAAGTGTTCACTCACTGATCTAAAGGCAAAGGAGCCCTTACACACACACACACACACACACACACACACACACACACACACACACAATTACTTTTTCTCTTTTCTCGCAAGGATATTGCTGCTGTTTTTGATCCTCCTTCCGTTTAAGCTATCATATTTTTTCTATTAAGTATTCCTATTGCATCTAAAGATGTACTACTCTTTTAATTTTTTCTTTAAATTTTTTGAAATAAGGAAAATAAATTCCTTAACCCTACACCCCCTCCAACAACTGCACTACATTCCATCTTTACAACCAAACTTCTCAGAAGAGACATCCCATGGTCTCCAATTCCTCCCCTCCTAATTAGTCATGAACCTATTCAATCAAGCTTTGATTCTACCAATCCAATAAAACTAGACTAAAACTCATACTGGTAAACTTATCAATTAATTCATAAGTTTCTTTGGATTTGATCTATCAGTAGCATTTGATATAAATGACCACTCATTAAAATTTGAATGTGAGATACTACACTCATAAATTCCTCTGCTTTTCTAACAATTCCTGCTCCTTTCCCTTCAACTCCTCCTAGACTAGCCATTCCTTGTCACTTTGCAGATCCCAGGGCCCCTAATTTAGTGGGTTTTTTCTTTCCTTATTCTACTGATGATCTTACTTGATTCTCCTGTCTTTAAGAACTATCAGTAAGTTGATTTCTACCAAATTAATCTTTAAATCAAGCATATCTGCTAAATTTAACACTGACAGATACATAAAAGATACCAGATTAAGTTAAGTCCACTACTGAAGCTCTTACTTGCACCTCAAAGGCTACCCCATTGGCTTTCCCATACTCCTAGCTGCCCAAAATGTGGAGTTATTCTTGACTTTTATTTCCTGTCTCACATTCGGGAAATTCTGTTGTCTTAACCTTTAACATATACCTACAGCCCAACAACTTCTGACAAACAATGGCACATAAATCCAAATCACCATTTCTCTCACCAGGATTATAGCCATCGCCTCCAAATTGCTCTCTCATTTCCATACAGAACTCCTCAACATTCTACTGTTTTGTGGTTGATGATGGTTGCTTTGTTTTGTTTTTTTCGGGACAGAGTTTCTGTGCGAAATAGTCCTACCTGTTCTGGAACTTACTTTGTAGACCAC
Source organism: Myodes glareolus (assembly GCF_982192425.1). Classification (NCBI taxonomy): domain Eukaryota; kingdom Metazoa; phylum Chordata; class Mammalia; order Rodentia; family Cricetidae; genus Myodes; species Myodes glareolus. Next base: position 62,071,005 of record NC_142038.1, read on the forward strand.
TCTGGCTGATCTTGAACTCACAGTGATTCACCTGCCTCCGCCTCCTGAGAGCTGGGATTAAAGATGTGAGCCACCACTGCCTGGCAACATTCTACTTTTTAAACAGAGGTCAGGATTAACATTTTAAAACCTTGTGTCATTCCTATTTAGAATAAATATCCAAGTATGTTCAAGGTCTATAACAGTATGTACAAGGTCTATAACAGTATGTACAAGGTCTATAACAGTATGTACAAGATCTATAATGCTCAAGAACTGATCCTTCCACCCTATCTCTCTCCTCATTTCTTGATACACTTGCCCTTCACTCCTATCGTCCCTGAATATGTCAATGATTACAAAAGTTCCCATGTTAGAGCTTGTGCACTTATGGTTTCTTTGGCAACATAGCTTTTCCTCCAAGCCTTCATACTTACTCATTATCTTTAGGCCTTTGGCCATATATCACTTTTTGGCTGAGGCCTTCATTGCCTAACCACACAGGGATTTAAACTGCACAATCCTCTCCAACTGTGATCCCTCCTTGGTCTTTTCCTACTTGATTTTTCTCTGAAGGATCTACTATTAGTAGATGCATGCAATTCATTTATTCATAGCCTTAGCCCATCTCTTTAAAATGTTAACACCAAAATAGATGATTTTCATGCTGCATATTCAATTTTGTATGCATTTCCAAACCAAAAAAATACCTAATATTTACTAAGCCATCTAAAAGGAATAAAATTGATACTTATTTTTATGAGGCATGAGTCCAACAACTCTAATATTAATTCCAACAAACATTTTTAAAAATAGCATTGGAAGTTGTCTCTTCCAGTAACATAAAACAGCCTATTGTCTCAGTAAGAACTCAAATATTTAACTTATATAAACTCTCCTAACAAAGCTATATTTTTTAGAAAGATCAAACAAAGGGTATACCAAATATATATTGAATCTGCATGCCAGCTTATTTCTCTATTTCGTTAGTTAGAAGTAATTAAACAAGAATTTCTTCAAGTTACAAAATATTCTCGTTGATGATAACAATCTACCTATATCCCCAGAAGGAAAGTAGTCATGGGAAGTCAGGGCAGAAGTGGTACAGAGGAACAAGTATGTGAAATAAACAAGCTAAGTATTGCTTACTGTTCTCTAATGTTTTGAATAATACATCATTTGCCACCAACACAGGTATATGTAATTATTATTTACTACAGAGGCTTTGAGGTCAATTAGGCTTACGTCAATGTAAAGTCTCAATCTATTTTTATTTGAAAACTCAGTGATAGAGATGATAATTATTGTAATGTTTTGAGCCACTCCTTTGTAGTTTACTTTGCTTATATTGTTATTAAGTCTGTCAATCCAGCAAGTGCACATTAGTAATCGAATTTAGATACTGTAGAAAGAGTATCCACTTCTAACACTACTATGAACTACATGGATTAGTAAAATGATAGATGTCCTTCTGTGTCTATATTGCTTTTATTCACTAACAGATAAAGTTCTTTCAGCCAGTGGCTTAGCAGAGTAAAGCTAAGTAAATGTGAACAGAGATAGAGAGAGAAAGTGGCAGCGTCAGGGAGATGCCACATAGTTGCTGAAAGAGACAGATGCCAAAATGCCAAAACCTTACAGGTAGGTCTCAGACTAGTGGCAATGCACAGATTAATAGAAATGGGTTAATTTACAAAATAAGAGTTAGCCAGGAATATGCCTAAGCAATTGTCCAAGCATGTTATAATTAATATAGTTTTTGTGTGATTTTTTCGGGTCTGAATGGCCAGGAATGAAAGAGCAGTCTCCGTTTACAAAATGGTACCGCACCACCTGAGGCATTGAACCCCAAAAATGGGAATCAATTGCAGCTTCTTTGTACCTGCAATTTTTTTGTTTGTTTGTTTTCAGATAGGCTCTCTTTGCTGGCAGCAAGCAAAGGCATGGCTCCATTAAAAGAAATCTTCCTGACTCAGCATAAAAAAAACCCAAAAAACAAAAAACCTGTTAAGAGCCAGCTTCCTGGTTCGGGTTGGCAGCCATGAACTGGCTTTTGAGAGGTCCTGCACTTAAATGGTGTTTGTGAGCAGCATGTTACAAATTGCATAATGGTCACAAAGACCTGCTGTGTTTCTGAAGCTGGGGTGATGAGCATGCCTCATCACTCTGCCACAGTGGGCAGAGCCAACAGGCAGGGCCATGGAATTGGTCCTAGTCATGCCCGAGTAGCATTAAAAAAAAAAAAGTACTCATGGTCAGAAAATGATTACAGATATGCAATAAAAACAGATTCAGACCAAAAAAAAGACTTCTAAATGGTTACAGTGTAGGATAAATGTTCATAGGCTTATGGGAGAGAAGAAAGAGTACAGAAAATCATAGATTAAAGAAGTAATGATAATTAAATATTAAAAGGTAACAGAGTAAAACAAAATAAGTCATGAAAAGATGGAAAACACACAAAGAGTCTGGATTATGTATATTATTGCATTTTATTTACATTTTGACTGCAGAGAGATGTTTGATTCTGGGAGCTGTTAAGTTAAATCAACCTAAAAGTATCTTGACTTCAAAATTTGGGTCTAAAGATATGTTGCTTTGGAAAAGAAGTTCTGCTTTTGTTTCCACAGATCCACAGAACATGAGAACTTGTGGATTCATTCCCTCCAGGCTAATGTGGTTCTATAAAACAATACCCCTGAAAGGTCTCCATAAACCATAAAAGTACTTCGCCCAACAAACAGCAGAAAGCAGTTTGGAGAAAACAATGCCCAAATTCACAAAATGATTGTTTGTAAATGTTTATTTTCATTTAAGAGGGGTTGATTTTAAATGACTAAGTACTCACAGTCAATCTCTTTCTCAAAAAAGGGGGGAATACAATATAAAGATGAATATTTAGCATTGGTATGGATCTTGGTTTATTGACATAGATTTAAGGTCAATTTATTACAGTGTGTATATTTCTGCTCTTGTTTAAGGTATTGTGTTTGTGCAGCTCATTTAAAAATATATAGTTAAGAAATAAAGATTAATGATAGTGACTTATAATAGTCAAACTTGTAGTTAGGTTTTCCAGATAAATATATTTAAATTAGATAGGTAATCTTCAACACTTCAAAGACCTACAGAATATGGCATTTAAAATGTTTTAAGAACTTAAGACTTTTCTCGACAATGAGATATGTCTGCTTCTGGCAGCATCAATAACTTCAAGAGAAAGATGGACATTGAAGAGTTTCCTTATGGACTATGCTAGCCATTTGGGCAAGAAACTGCTCTTGCCTGGACTGCTTGATAGTATGCTAAATGAACTGGACATGCAGGACCCACAGAAATAATTGCTGAACTTGCCTAAAAGTGAGACAGTTCTTCAGGGTTCCTGTTTCATGAAAGAGTCTGCCATTTTGCAGGACACAGGAGAAAATGACTGACAAACTACCAATGTAGTTGAAATAGTCTTTCAAATTTTCTGCTTCATGGAAAAGTTTGCCAGATACAATGGCCTGTAGGCTGAAGATGGATGTCCTAACTTTACAGAAGAACTGTGGGTGATTATCAAGGTAACAAAATGTCTCTGTCATTTCCAGAACTTTGGAAGTTGCTAACAATGCACTTCCTGTTTACTTAGGTAATATTATATCCTTCTGGGGTCTATGAAGAGTTGAAGACATATAGTTCTGGTTATAGTTTTCCTTAGTTATAATAAAAGATAAATTAGATATAAAACTTTAGATTCATAAAGAAATACTGTAACTGCAATTGTTGCTTGATAATTGTTTTGCTATATGTAATTTTACTATATTAAAGTTAAAACCTTCCTTTTAATTAGAAAAGAGAAGATGATGTGGAATGTTCTTCTGTATATGTGCTGCTTTTATTGGCTAATGAATAAAGCTTTTTTTGGCCAAAGGCTTAGCAGAGTAAAGCCAGATGGTAAATCTAAACAGCAATATAGAAAGAAAAAAGGAGTCAGGGAGACACCATGTAGCTGCCAAAGGAGACAGATGCCAGAATGCCAAAACCTTATAGACAGGCCACAGCCTGGTGGTAATATACAGATTAATAGAAATGAGTTAACTTAAGTTATAAGAGTTAGCGAGGAATATATCTAAGTGATTGGCCAAGCAGTGTTATAATTAATATAGTTTCTGTGTGATTATTTGGGTCTAGACGGCCAGAAACGAAAGAGCAGTCTCCATTTACAGTAAAGAAATCCACAATCAGCTGGGTGGTGGTGGCATACCCCTTTAATCCCAGCACTTGGGAGGCAGAGACAGGAGGATCTCTGTGAGTTTGAGGACAGCCTGGTCTACAAGAGTAAAATTCACAACCAAAAAACCCTGTGTTTTACCAGAAGATTTAATCCACAAATGCAATGTGGCATTCTCACATTAGATGCCAATACCTTGTGTCAAATACCACCACTGAATCATAATATGCAGAAGATACAAACAATTTCTTTAAAGATGATGATCAATCACTGATTGTTTGCTCTCTCATGATGAAAACTTCCAGAATTGAGAAATCTCTCAATTACATCTATTTAATCATTTAAGTGAAGCACTGAGAATCTTTTATTCAGCAAAGCAAAAGAATACCAGATCATAGGTGCATACCATTTGACTTTATCCAAGTGGGATTTTACTCTGGAGAGATCTGGGGAATAATCATCAATGTGTCAGGAAGAAATCAAGATCCAAAGACCTAATGATTCATATTTATCATTACATTTCTCAGCAAATAGCAACAATGTACATTTAACACAGCTGTAAGCCTTTGGAAATTTAGAATGAAAATATCAGATGCTGAGTGTTAATTGGTTATTATTGGAATAATAATATTGGTTATTGGAATAGGCTAAGGAAAAAAATCAATATCAGTAACTTCGCAATTCCTTTCTTATATCTGAATTTCTATAGGACCTAATTACCATCACACTTTCCCATACAACTTCAATTTCTCATTATTAGTGGATAGATGTGAATGCTCTACATTAACTATTCAGCTCATGAGAAAATGTAAATGGTAGGGAATATTTTATTTCTTCTATAAGAAATGATGAGTGTTACGACTGCATAAATGAGTACAAGGCAGCTAACAACAAGAGCAAAGGTTTGGACCACACACTGTTCATTCTAGTCCCAGTGAAACAGACTGTCATCTCCTCTATTGTATATCAGAAAAATACCATTAGCTGTTATAAGGAAATAACTCTTTATGTTTTTAAAGGACAAGCCTGATCCCAATTTCCTGAGTTCCTAATTCAGCACAGCGGTCCTGATACACATATTTGCTTTTCAACTCTACTCTAATAAGTGGAAAAATTGCTTTGAAAGTATACTGGTATGATTTCTTTTACATTACCTGACGTAATTTTATTTGGTCCTCGCCCACCTACCAGAGACAAGCAGTAATTCCGTTTAGTAAGTGCACAAAACAACACTAAACCCTTGGCAGCTCAGATCGCAAATGCATTCCTGTCTGCATGCACGAAACTCTAACCCAAGTAACTCAATAAAGGAAACTGGTAATACAATTTTCTATGTTTCACTGGGAGCTATGTCGAATAGAATGTCCAGAATGATTCTGCCAAAAGTAACAGTAATGCCTAAAACAATGTCATTGCCACACCTAGCAAGCCAACTGGCTTCTTTTCGGGCACTCGGGAATACTGATTACATGTTCACTCCACTAATGTCCCTCCAGCAACGAAGTACATAACCAAGGAGAACGCTTAGGATGCAAGAGCTAATCTAATTCTAGAAATGAACCCCTGAAATCTCATCAGTTATTGAACCGGGGATTCTAACTACTTGCGCGACTAGAAAGCTCCAGTTTCCTGAGCAAAAACAATCCTCAAACTTCAATTTCCAACAAGGGTGTTGCACAATCTAGTAAGTCAACGCTGCTTCTAGGCACTTCCTAATGCATCCCCTAACTAGCAACAGGAGATCCAGCCCCATGAAACCTACATCTCTCTTAAAGACGCAAAAGAAAACACAGCATCACTAAAAGGCCTTTCTTAGTCCAAGAAGCAAACAAAATCACCTGATTTGCTCCCAGTGGCGCACACTAAGGGTAACTCCAAATCAAGAGAAAAAGACTCCCTGCCCACCCAGCAAAGTGTGTCCACCCCCACTTGCCTTCCCTACCACACAAACTCATTCGTACCCTCGTCAGCCAATGATTCCCCTCTCCAGCCCTGCCCGAGGCGTCCCCATTAAAGGCCACCTTCGTGAAACCCACAGACGAGGAGGACGGATTTCTCACGAGCCAGAATTCCCACCTAGCAACACCACGTCTCCAGGCAGGCGCGGGGACACCCAGCTCGGAGCGGAAAGGCCCGTCCCTGGTCGGGCTTGCGCGCCAAGCTTCTCTGGCCCAGGAAAGCCTCGCGCCCCCACCCTCGCCACCCCGGACGGCGCGGCGCCCCCTGGCAGCGGGGCAAAGGATACAGTCGCGGCTCCAGAACGCCGAGCCCGGCAGGGAGGGGCACGCCGCACCCGCCATCTTGAAACAACCGCCACTCGAGGCGTCGCGCCGGGGCCGCCACGCCCCGGCCACCAGGCTCAGTCCCCATTGGCCGCTCGGCGCAGAGGCCCGCCCCCGCTTGCGCCTCCAGCCCTGGCGAGGGGAGAAGCTCCCGGCCGAGGCGAGGCGGGGTCGCGGAGATGTGAACTGAGGCCCCGACCAGGGTCGCGGGAACGAGCGCCCGGCGGAACTGCTGCTGCCAGGGTCGCCCGGGCCACCCATCCTCTCCTCGCCGAGCCGTCAGGCGCCGAAAACTACAACTCCCGGCATGCCGTGAGCCCGACGGCCGCAGAGCTGAGGCGGGGTCGGGCACGTCAGCCGGCCGGCCGGCCCTCCGCGGCGGCCCCGGTCACTGTGGCCGGCGCCGCGCGCGGAGTGGGGACGCGTGCCATGGAGGAGACGCCGCCCCCACTGCAAGCCGGCAGCAAGCCGCACCTGGAGAAGCTGACCCTGGGCATCACTCGCATCTTAGGTGAGTGGACAAGGAAAAGGACAATGGCTGGGAAAGGACGAGGGCGAAGGGCTGGGGTTGGGTGCGCTGCAGGGAGCTGGACCTGACTGCACGGGTCATCGCTGTCGAGAATTCCGCAGAGGAGGAGGAGAAAAGAGGAGGGTGTGTGTGTGATCAGGCCGCTAAGTGTGTGCGGAGAGTTCGGGGTGGGGGGGGGTAGCCTTACACCTGCAAGGGGAGCAGAGACAGGTGCTCCCGGACTCTGGGGGTGGGGGCTGGGGACACTTGTCTCCCTGGAGACCTCCTCAGCTCGGGTCGTAGCCCTGAACTGCAAGCCCTGCTGGTAGTCGCACGGTGCACTGAGGTCATGGTGCTGCCAGTGTCCCAGGGCAGCTGCTGGCCAGCGCTTCCTTGCACAGCACCGAGCTGTGGAGAGGAGCTGACCATGCTGAAGGAGTTGAGAGTTGTTCTTTCGGTTGGACATTGGTTAACTAACCACCGCAAAGCGAAGCACATTCACTTCCTAACCGCCCAGAGCGAATCAGTAATGTTTCCCTGACTAATCAGAGGTAGCAGAGACCTAAAGGTACCTGGCCTTTCTGGGTCGCGAAGGAGAATCATTTCCCAGAGATGATTCTAGATTTTCTGAGATAAAGGGAGGGGTCAGGGTAAAGCTGCCTAAGCCGGTTGAGAAAGTGTGCTGGAAATGCTTTCCTAACAACTGGAAAGGAATTGACATTTCTCTACGGTGACCCACAAGGTCCCTATGTGATCTGTTTCCATCTTCTTCACTGCTTTGAACCATGGTGGGATATGCTGTTGAGGCTACGACTTTAAAGACACTAAACTTGTTCCTAGTTACCTCCATTTTCAGTTTGCCCGGCCTTTCACCTGGAATTGTCTTCCTTTCATCATTAAGATTTCTGATCAAATTAGTATTATCTCTGATAAAATTTACTCTCATTCCCCCTTTTTTCATTTTAGCAGCAACTATTAGCACTGTGTTTATTTATGTGTTTATTTAGCCATTTTCTATAATATAAATCTGAGACCAGGCCTGATTTACCCTAGAAATGTGAGATTTGTTTAATATGTAAAAACTAATGTAATAGAATGTTAGTAGAATAAAGGACAACACCTACGTCATCATTGACTGCCAAAAAGGTACTTGAAAAAAATCCAGCACCCTTTGACTGAAAAAAAAAAACTTATAAATAGACTATTCCAGTAATATTGATACATCTTTTCAATCCCATCGCTGGGAAAGGAGTATAATGGTGATCATAAAGTCATGCTGTGCTACTGAGATTTTTTTCCCCTCAAACTAAAACCAAAAAAGAATAAATAGAGAATTTTATTGTCTAATAAATAGAGAATTTTATCATCTTGATAAAGTGCATCTATGAAAAATCCCATAGCTAACTAACATCATGTTGATAGACTACCTGCTTTACTCTTAAGATCAAGAACAACAACAAAATATACTAAAAGTTTAGCAAAGCTGGTTCAGGTTTGCTAATGCACTAGACTCAATTTGTTCCAGCAGAAAAAGATAAAGCAAAATCAACAAAGAAAAAAAGTACAGGCATGGAGGTTAAGGAAACCCTGTGGAAGTTTTCAAGAGTTCTCTAACTGAAACCATACAGGACATACTTCATTTCCCTAACAACGTGTTTATAACAATGTGTCTGAAATGTGGGTCTGGAGAGGGCTCTTAAACTGAAGAGTCCAAAATTTTTTTGGCAGTTATTGGTTTGGACATTCTTTATCTAACATGTACCAAGTTTCAGTCTCCCAAAAGAAAAACTTTTATTCAACACACTTTATCTGCATTAATAATTTGGAGATAGTGAGCCAGGTTCCTTTAACAATGATGGGAACAAACCTCATTGAAATCCAGCTTCTCAGATGCCATCCAAGAGCCAACCTTTCAGAAAGGCCTGGTAAAGGATTGCAGTCTTGGTGTACTACGCTTGATCTTTTCAGTCTTAGCATTTCTTCTCAGCATTGTACTAGAGATTTTGGTCAGGAAATTAGGCAGAAAATAAAAATTAATTATAAGGGGAAATGTAAAGATACCTCTGTTTTTGAATGATATGCCCTTACAAATTAACCCTAAGGAATTCATACATGTGCACACTTGCGCCCACATGCGTACACATGTGCTCGCACATGCACACACTCACACACGTAGCAGAAGGCAATACAGAAATGAAACTAGGAAAGCAGCTGTTTACAATCTTAACAAAGGAATAAACTAGAAATATGTTAACAGAGAAGTCCATGACTTTTGCACTGAAATAGTAAAAGCTTTTTGAAGCATATTAAGAACAAAATGAGTGAGAAGAAATGTCATCTTTATAGAAGACTAGCTTTTTCCCAGGTAGTTCAGCAAATCTCAACAGCCACCATTGCAAAAGCTAACAAATTATGCAAAAGTTAATATCTAATATAAGAGACTAAGAATAACCAAAACAGTCTTGGAACAGAAGAACAAAGTTCCTCTTGCACATTCTTTTCTCTTTCTCTTTGAAAATTTACTATATTGAAGATGACTAAAAGTTTGAGAGATAGTAATACTAATGATTATAAACAATGTGAATAATCATGCTGCTGCTCTCTACACTTACATGTGATGAAAGAATAAATTTTATGTAAGGATAAATTTTATGTAACATATAGTTACTACATTGAAGATAATTTATTACAAAATTATAGTAATAGTTTTTTAAAGGGATACTGGCATAAAGAAAAAATACAGATCAATGGTATGGAATTGAAACGCGAAAACTAGCTGTCATGTTTAAGCTTTATTTTTTGTTTTACTTTATTTAAAAAACAAAACAAAACAAACTATCTTTTCTCATTTTATATATCAATCCCAGTTCCCTTCCTTCCTCCCATTCCTTTCACACACCCCGCACATTCCCCATATGCCCTTTCCATTCCTCAGAGAGGGTAAGGCACATTGCTTTGAGGAAGGACCAAGAGCCTCCCTACTATATCTAGGCTGAGCAAGGTAACAATCCAAAGAGAATGGGTTCCAAAAAGCCAGTACAAGCAGTACCTTTTTGGCCAGTGTATACATTTCCCTGAGTCTGAGGAAGTGACCTGTGAGTGTTCAGCACCCCTCTAGTACTCTTAGACACGTACATACCACCTGTTACAGTCTTTAAGGCTACGGCTGGCCCTCTTCACCTGACCACACTCCCCACCCTTGGAGCTGTAATCAATCAGGCAGTGTCCTTAGGCCCGACTGGGTTATTGCATCCCTTCCTGTCCTCTCCTCCCGTCTTCCCTTGGAGCTGCCCATAATACCACAGCTCCTCTAGGCCATCATGGCTTTTGTGACTCCTGTCTCCAGCCCTTTCCTGTGGATGAGGCTCTCCTTCTAGAGCTTGGTTTTCTCTGTGTTCTGGTTTAGCCAGGTTAAACTTGATCCCTGTTGAGTGTGATGATGACCCTCTGAATGGTTTGATACTTGTTTGGTCTTCCCTGAGTCCAGGGCATGCCTGCAACTACAGGTTGCAGTGACCTTTTCCATTAGCTCTCTCATCCACGGGAGCTAGCTCAGCATTCCATACCCTCCCATTCCCACTTAGAATGCCTCTTAGATAAACTTTAAACCTCTACACCTCACACCTGATTTGAAAGGCCCTAAACTTACTTGCTTTTGCAATAAAGTTTGACCTCAATATCCATCACATAGCCAATCAAAATGGTCACCTAAAGGCACTTTAGTTATTTGGGACCTTTGAAACTACTGTGAACAATCGGGGCAATGAAAAGAGACTGTCTTTGTTAAAGATTTCTCTTGCCTTATCTCTGTGCCTCCTGTTACCCCCATGCAGCTCCTGCTAGCTATAAAGTCAGAACAGGGTGAAAAATCTATTACCTTCGATCCAGCTAATGAGCTTCTCCCATATAGACCAAAGCCTACAGCTCCCTCTCTTCTGATTCCTTCAGTTTCCCCCTCTCCTTCCTCATTGACAGGTCATCCAGGTCAGCTCTCACTAGCACTCACTTTCAGGCCATCAGAATAGTCCCTAGTCATCCTGCAATTGTTCCTGCTCTGCTATGGGACCTCCTGCACCTCTCCAATCTAAACCAACTCCACTTCTCCTTTGCAAGAGGTGAATGATTTAGTCAGGGTAAATGTCCCTTTCTCCTTATCTGAACTCTTTCAAATAGAAAAAAAGATTAAGGCCCCATACTGCGAATCCTTCCACTTTTATTAACGATTTTCAGTATATTATCTAATCCTATGACCTTAACCTTTTTATGGTCCTGACGGAGTTTTGAGGACCCACCTCTCTTTATTATTCCTCTGTTGTTGAGTAGGGGGACAGACTTACCAGCCTCAGCAAACCCTACCACTTAGCTGTATTTTTAGTGATATTCCCTTTACCTACTCCTTCCTAGTGGTACCAGCCTGTCCTGTCCCTGTGCTGTGAAGGGATCTCCTAGCTAATGTAGGAGCCTCTGTTCTTTTGCTCTTCCCATGTGCTTGATCCTAGGTTCACTAGCCATCCCTCTGCACCTCCTTCAAATCACACAATCTGACGCATCTTTTCCCATACCAGCTTCCCAGGTAGATCCCAGCATACGGGATACCCAAAACACTCGATAGTCAAGCATCACTGCCCTGTCATCCAATTACAAAACATTTTCATTCCTATCCTGGGCAAAAGGCAAGATGCAGCCCACGCATTTGATGGCTCTGACTGTTTGTAGTTTTGTCTGTCTGTTTTCTGTGTGCAGATGAGTGTGTGTTTCTGGTGTATCCATAAGTTTTGTTGTTAACATGGAGCCAAGACAGAAATTGGTCAGGCTCAGGTGAACACATAAATGATGGTAGCTACTGTGTTTGTTTCTGACTGGTCATCTTTGAGTTTTCTCTGTTCTGTGTTTATTGCTATTGTTTTTGCTTTCTCTGCCACGGCCAGCCTCTAGGCAGCACTGCTAAGGCTTCTTGCTATGACTGCCTTGATGGCCAGAGCTAGGAATTTATCTCTGGACTTTCTGGTCACTGGATTCAGTTTAGGAAAGATAAGATTTGAAAACACTGCTTGTTTAATAAGGTATTAAAGCCACATCTCCATGTATTCATATTATACAAGAATGTACCTCTGGCTGCAGTCAAACTTATATGCAAATTAAAGAAATTAACCCTCAGGTCTCCTATTACTGTCTTCTCTCCTCATCACATCCCACCTTCTAACATACAAGAGTCGCTAAACACTACTCCCTTCCTGAATTCTCTCTGTTTAGGTAGCATTGGTAGAGGATGCCACACTTATCTTTCAGCCACGCCCATAATTCAATACTGCATACTGACTCAAGTTGGTGATATGATATATAAACTTGCACTCTCCTCCTCTAGACCTTGTAGGCAGAGAGTACTCATTCATTTTCCATTAGCCCAGACCTGAAATAATCACTCAGAAATTATATTAGTTGCAACATTGCTTGGCCTATTAGTTTATGCATATTTCTAGCTAACTTTTACATCTTAAATCAACCCACCTCTATTAATCTTTGGCCTACCAGCAAGGCTACAACATCTGTTTCCTCCGGCAGCTACATGGTATGCCTCTGAGCCTGCCTTCTTTCTCCCAGCATTCAGTTGAGTTTTCCTGCCTAGCTCTATTCTGCCCAAGCAGCTTCTTTATTAGCCAATGCTAATAAGACATATTCACAGCATACAGAGGGGAATCCCACATCTCCACCTGTCAGAGACAGCTCTTACATATGGATGTTTAATATCCAAGAGATGTCTGTCTCTAAGCAAAAGCCTGTCCTACTAGGGTTGAGAAATTGCTGTATATAAGTCTGTCCCATACAACTCCCTTATCCATCTTTCTTTGACCAGGGCTTACCCCCATGCCTGTTTTCTCTATGAACAAAAGGAAGATTATTGTAAAAGGTGGTCAGAAACTTAAACGAGGTATTGGTCCAGCAAATACCACTGGACAAATCTGGACAATCCTAAATGCATATCAACAACTAAATAACATTCTGGTCACTTTGAAGAATGCTAGTTATGTGTCCATCCCAAGTCAAACTCATGACCACCATTCATAGTCTCACCTATTGAACTACTAGATTCTCTCACCTTGCCTCTCATTAACTGCTCTGAGCCAAATTCCACTAGTATTCCTTATCTCTCCTCCTCCCCTTCCTCCTTCTCCTTCTCCTCTTTCTCTTCCTCTTCCTCCTCTTCCTCCTCCTCCTCCTCCTCCTTCTCTCTCTCTCTCTCTCTTTCTCTCTCTCTCTGTCCCTTTCTCTTTCTCTGTCTCTGTTTCTCTCTCTCTCTTCCCCTCTTTTCCCTCCCCCAACTCAGGGATGTATTTTGTGAGTGTACTGAATTCCTCAAACTGTAATAATGCTTTGACTCTGAGCACTGCCACCCAGCCCTTATGTCCAAACACTCACAGCATCTTCATCCTCTGTGACATTCAGTTTATTGCTGCCATCCTGCTAGGTGGTCTGGGACTTGTTTCCTGATGTTCCTTTTTCCAGAATTAGGAATGCTGCCTATAGTAAAAAAGAGCCATGTAATAAACACCCTGTGCCTGATTTGACCCAAGACCAGGGCCATGGAAAAACAGCCTGACTCTGACTTAACTCCAGGACCTGGGCTTGAAATCCCACCAATTCCTGAGCTTGCTTTAGAGTCACGCTGCAAAATCTCACTAATCTCTCAATGTGGAATCACATCAGTCCTTGAGATCCCTGGGCACAAAGTCCCACCAGTCCCTGAGCTTGCCCCAGAATCCAGCTGCAAAAAGCCACCAGTTTTTGGGAAAGTTCTGCTTACACACACACACACACACACACACATACACACACCCTATATAAGCATTGTACTCTGTTTAGTTTCCAGCTGCTACTCATCCTTGGAAGTAGCTACCCTCCTGTATTTTTCCTTCCCAGTAAAACTCTTGAGTGAGGTTTGTTGTGTGGTGCGAAACTTTTGCTGGAGCAGAGCCCATCTCCAACAACTTTCATGGAGCCAGAACTGAGCAAAGTTGTTGCACTTCAGGAGACCTGAGCAAAGCTGTAACACTTCTAAAGAGACAGAGTGGGGCAGAACTAATAACACTTTCTCTGGGGAAACCCTCCCATGCCAGAGCAGAGTTGTTATACTTGCATTGGAGAAACCTTTCCCTGGAGCAGAGCTGTAAGCTGCTATGTGGTATTCCTTGACTCCTGACTGCCGTAATACCTTTGTATCCAAGCTACAATCCTTAGAGTGCCTGGTAAACAACCTTGCCAGTTGCCATCATGGAGTTTATATGTAATGGCCTGGCATGACAAATGAGCAGCTCAGATCCACCATTTCCCACAGTCCTGGGTATAACTGCTGATGCTGCTACTGGAGCAGCAGGATTGACTACTTCCCTGGCTGTTTACCATCAGTTTTCATCTAAGTTCATCTATGGTCTCAGATGGGTGGCCATCGTTACCTTACTGAGCCAAATAGACTCACCTCAATTCGACTCCACTGGTCAACATGATTACTCCGAGTTAATTTTGTATCTAACTACTTTTCTAAAAGTGTTTTTGTCAGATGTAGGAGTTTCCCAGTGGCATTTTTAGGATCCCTTGTATATACTATCATATCATCTGCAAATGAAGATACTTCGATTTCTTCCTTTCCAATTTGTATCCTTTTGATCTCCATCAGTTGTTTTGTTGCTCTAGCTAAAATTTCAAATACTGTATTGAGTAGGTATGGAGAAAGTGGACAGCCTTGTCTTGTTCTTGATTTTAGTAGAATTGTGTTTGAGTTTCTTCCCGTTTAAGTAGATTTGACTATGGACTTGCTATAAACTTCCTTTATTATGTTGAGATATGTCCCTTGTGTCTCTAATCTCTCTAGGACTTTTATCATGAAGGGTTGTTGGATTTTGTCAAAGGCCTTTTATGCATCTGGTGAGATAATCATGTGGTTTTTTTTTTCTTTGAGTTTATTTATATGGTAGAATACATTTGTTGGATTTCATATATTGAACTATCCTTCCATCTCTGGGATGAAGCCTACTTGGTCATGGTAGATGATCTTTTTGATGTGTTCTTGGATTTAGTTTAAAAGTGCTTTGTTAAGTATTTTGCATATATGCATACAAAGGAAATTGGTTTGTACTCCTCTTTCTTTGTTGGGTGTGTATATTGCTTAGAGATCAGGATAACTGTGATCTCATCAAATGAACTGGGCAGTGTTCCTTCTGTTTCTGTTTTGTGGAATTTGAGAAGTATTGGCATTAACTCTTCTTTGAATGTCTATTAGAATTCTGTACTAAAGTCATCTAGACTTGAGCTTTTTTTCGTTGGGAGACTTTTAATGACTTCTTCTATTTCACTAGGGGTGATAGTCTATTTAAATTGTTCATATGATCTTGATTTAACTTTGGTAAGTGTTACCTATCAAGAAAATTATCCTTTTATTTTAGGTTTTTCACTTTTGTGGATTATAGTCCTTATAGTCTCTGATTTTTTTTTTTTTTTTTTTTTTTGGTGTCTGTTGTTCTGTCCTCCTTTTCATTTCTGATTTAGTTAATTTGGGAACTCTTCCTTTTACTAAATTTGGCTAAGGGTTTGTTGATCTTAATTAATTAAAAAAACCTTTTTGTTTCATTGATTCTTTATATTATTTCTTTGTTTCTATTTTATTGATTTAAACCTGAATTTGACAATTTCTTCCTGTTTACCCTTTATGGATGTGTTTTGGTTTTTTGTGGGTTTTTTTTGTTGTTGTCGTTCTAGAGCTTTCAGGTGTTGTATTAAGTTGCTAGTATGAGATCTCTTCAGTTTTTTTTCTTTTCTTTTCTTTTTTTAATGTGGGCACTTAGTGCTGTGAACTTGCCTTTTAGAAACTCCTTGATTGTGTCCCATAAGCTTTGGCTTGTGTGTATCTATTTTCACTGAATTCTAGGAAATGTTTAATTTCTATCTTGACTCAGTTTTCATTAGCAAGTTATTCATTTTGCAAGAGTTTATAAGCTTCCTGGTTTTGTTTTGTTTTATTTTTCTGATGTCGTTATACAACTTTAATCTGTATTGGTCTGCTAGTATTCAGGGAGTTATTTCTATTTTCTTATATTTTTTGAGGTTTGTTTTGTGTCCTGTTTTGTGGTTAAATTTAAAGAAAGTTCTTGAGGTGCAGAGAAGAAGGTATAATCTTTTATGTTTGGAGGGTAATGTTCTGTTAATGTTTTAGTCCACAAGTATTATACAGTAAATATACAGCTGACAGATCTATTAGACAAATCCATGGAGTGTGAACACTATATATGGAGAATCTGACTTGCAAAGCTTCGGGAACACTTGTCTTCTGGATAGTCACTGTCAATTCTGTAGAATCTTATGAAATCATGATGTTTCTCTCTTCCATAATATCCCAGGATATAAATCATTCACTGAGATAACTTCTTCCTGTACAGGCAACTCCATACATCCCCCCCCCACACACACACCATAGAGCCCTGCTGTGAGAGCATTCACTAAGCCAAACCTTTGTTCTCAAAGTCAAATCTACATAAAACTAGTCTCCCACATCTACCTATTGACAGGATGTCCACAAAGAAAGGAGCCCTAAGCAGGAGTCACTAAGCAGAGAGACAGTATGTCTGAGTGGCCCTGAATTCTCTAGCAGCAGACTCAGGAATGTGTAATCTGTTAGCCTTTTGCTCTACCCTAATAAGCTATTAATATTCTGTATTTACCCTTCACCTTGGTTTTAATTAACATAAGATCATAGCCCAAGAAATTAACTGTAGGCTTATGGCCTACTGGCAAGGTTCCACCTGACACCTTGTGTCTTTCTCCTCTGGCAGCTCCATGGCTTCTCCAACTCTACCTTCTTTCTCCCAGCATTCAGTTTAGTTTTCCCCACCTAGCGCTATTCTGCCCTATCACAGGCCAAAGCAGTTTCTTTATTCATTAATCAATAAAAGCAACACATACAGAAGTACTTCCTACACCATTTCCCCTTTTCTGTCTAAATGAAAAAGGTTTTAACTTTAACATAGTAAAATTACATATAACAAAACAGTTATCAAGTAAGAATTATAGTTACAATATTTGTATCTACTTTATCTTTTATCATAACTAAGGAAAACTATAACTATAACTTTTATTCTTCAACTCCATCAAAGGAGAAGGATATAATATTACCTAAGGAAACAGGAAGTGTATTATAAACAACTTCCAAAGCTCTTGAATCTCACTGCCTGGACAGTCAACCAAAGTTTTTCTGTATCATTGGAACATCCATCTTCAGCCTTTTGGCCCACAGTATCTGTCAGACTTTCCCATGAAGCAGGAAATTTCAAAGACATTTCCACCAATATTGGCAATTTGTCAGTCACTTTCTTCTGTGTCCTCAAGAATGTCTTGCTAACTCTTTCATGAAGCAGAAACCCCAAAGGACCATCTCACCTTTAGGCAAGTTCAGCTGTCATTTTTCTGTGGGTCCTACTTATCCAGTTCATACAGCATAATATCAAGTAGTTCAGGCAAGAGCAGTTTCTTGCCCAAATTGCTAACAACCTTCATTAGTAGCCTCTTTGATGCCAATCTTCCTCTGGAAGTAATTGGTGCTGCCAGGATCAGAAGTGTGTTATTGTCATAAAAAGTCCTGTTATTAAAACATATTAAATGCCATATTGTGAAGGTCTCTGAAAGAATACCTATGTAACTGAGATATATCTCTGTAGATCTAGAAAAGCTGACTAACATGACTAGAAGCTTGAGTATTGTACGTGACTATCTATTAGCCTATATTTCTTAATTATATATTACATTTGTAAATGAGCAGTACAAACATAATACCTTAATGAAGAGCAGAAATATATATATATATATATATATATATAAAACAAAATTGATCTTAAATTTGTATCAATAGACCAAGATCCATACCAATGCAAAGTATTCATCTCTATAGTATATCCCCCTTTAAATGTAAAGAAACATTTATAAACAATCATTTAGGAAATTTGGGCATTGTTCTCTAAACTACTTCCTCCTGACTGGGGGCACTGTTAATCGTGTTTTTCATGGAGTATCCTGTGTGGTACGTTCATCTCAAACAGCAGTACTGAAGCTGTCATGGATGTGGGGCCATCTGGGCCATTACTTCAGGAGGCTCTTGTTTGATCAAACCATATTAGCCGATAAGGAATTCACAGCTTTCTATCCTCTGTAGAAACAAAAGCAGAGCTTCTTTTCCAAAACAGCAAATCCTTAGACCCAAATATTGAAGTCAAGAGCCCTTTAGAAATATA